>NC_059225.1:19932928-20232928 GCF_020615455.1 Coregonus clupeaformis | reverse complement strand
TCAGTAAGGAGCACGCATGCAGTTGCTTCCTCAATTTGCATGTTCTGTTAAGATGAATTACCATAATCTAAATATGATTTCTGTCATTCTGAGCACCGTGGGTGGACGCCCTAATCAGGCACCCAATGCATATGCGTCCGGTAAATTAAAATGCTGCAGGTCAAATGTCAGGTGCCACATTTTCCTAACGGAAACCCTGACACACACACTTCTAACGGAAACCCTGACACACACACTCAACCCTCCGCAGGGACAAGGACATGGCTATTTGAGACCAACAGCGTGGGGAGAGGAGAGGTTACGAGGGGTTTCCCCTCCCTGAAACTAGAGTGGGACTTAAGCTTTATGGGCTGCTACATACCTCCGATACAGGATGGAGGGAGATGTGGAGGGGGGTTTGAGTAATTACAGCACAGCCTCGTCCATTAGAGACTACCACCAAGGTCATCCTACATCGCATGCACATGGACGTGCAGACAAATGCCTAAGAAGGTAATATTGTGCCTAAAAATGTCAAAACAGGGAAGAAAGAAAGACAGACGGATGAAAAGAGGAAGGGAAAGAAAGTAGTGGTAGGAATAAAGCAGCTGAGATTAAAGAAAGAGGTGGAGCGAGGGAGAGGTGGTGAGGCAGTATTGATGTAAATGATGCGTGGTCTGGTCGTATTTAGCCAGTTTTCCATCTGCTGTCAGTGACGACAGGATGGACCGCTCAAGGAGGCACCCCACTAAAAGACTAGTCATTTGACCATGACTCCGGAATTTGTGTGTGGTATCCAAACCGACGACTGTACTGTACTAACCACCGCACATAGCACACACACAGTGCCTTCAGAAAATATTCACACCCCTTGACTTTTTCTTCAATTTGTTGTGTTACAGCCTGAATTTAAAATAGATTACATTTAGATTTTGTGTCACTGACCTACACACAACACGCCAATGTCAAAGTGGAATTATGTTTTTAGAAATGTTTAACAATTAATTAAAAATGAAAAGCTGAAACGTCTTGCGTCAACAAGTATTCAACCCCTTTGTTATGGCAAGCCTAAATAAGACCAGGAGTAAAAATCTGCTTAACGAGTCACATAAGTTGCATGGACTCACTCTGTGTGCAATAGTGTTTAATGATTTTGAATAACTTTCTAGTCTTTCTGGGTAAGTCTCTAAGAGCTTTGCACACCTAGATTGTACAATATTTGCACATTATTATTCTTTTTAATTCTTCAATCTTACAGTACCAGTCAAAAGTTTGGACACACCTACTCATTCAAGGGTTTTTATTAATTTTTACTATTTTCTACATTGTAGAATAATAGTGAAGACATCAAAATTATGAAATAACACATATGGAATAATGTAGTAACCAAAAAAAAAAAAAGTGTTCAACAAATCAAAATATATTTTAGATTTTAGATTCTTTAAAGTAGCCACCATTTGCCTTGATGACAGCTTTGCACACTCTTGGCATTCTCTCAACCAGCTTCATGAGGAATGCTTTTCCAACAGTCTTGAAGGAGTTCCCACATATGCTGAACACTTGTTGGCTGCTTTTCCTTCACTCTGCGGTCCGACTCATCCCAAACCACCTCAATTGGGTTGAGGTCGGGGTATTGTGGAGGCCAGGTCATCTGATGCAGCACTCCATCACTCTCCTTCTTGGTCAAATAGCCCTTACACAGCCTGGAGGTGTGTTTTGGGTCATTGTCCTGTTGAAAAACAAATGATAGTCCCACTAAGCCCAAACCAGATGGGATGGTGTATCGCTGCAGAATGCCGTGGTAGCCATGCTGGTTAAGTGTGCCTTGAATTTTAAATAAATCACAGTGTCAAATCAAATGTTTTTTATAAAGCCCTTTTTACATCAGCAGATGTCACAAAGTGCTGTACAGAAACCCAGCCTAAAACCCCAAACAGCAAGTAATGCAGATGTAGAAGCACAGTGGATAGGAAAAACTCCCTAGAAAGGCAAAGCACCCCCACACCATCACACCTCCTCCTCCATGCTTCACGGTGGGAGCCACACATGCGGAGATCATCCGTTCACCTACTCTGCGTCTCACAAAGACATGGCGGTTGGAACCCAAAATCTAAAATTTTGACTAATCAGACCAAACGACAGATTTCCACCGGTCTAACGTCCATTGCTTGTGTTTCTTGGCCCAAGCAAATCTCTTATTCTTATTGGTGTCCTTTAGTAGTGATTTCTTTGCAGCAATTCGACCATGAAGGCCTGATTCATGCAGTCTCCTCTGAACAGTTGATGTTGAGCTGTGTCTGTTACTTGAACTCCGTGAAGCATTTATTTGGGCTGCAATTTCTGAGGCTGGTAACTCTAATGAACTTATCCTCTGCAGCAGAGGTAACTCTGGGTCTTCCATTCCTGTGGTGGTCCTCATGAGAGCCAGTTTCATCATAGCGATTGATGGTTTTTGCGACTGCACTTGAAGAAACTTTCAAAGTTCTTAAATGTTCCATATTGACTGACCTTCATGTCTTAAAGTAATGGACTGTCGTTTCTCTTTGCTTATTTGAGCTGTTCTTGCCATAATATGGACTTGGTCTTTTACCAAATAGGGCTATCTTCTCTATACCACCCCTACCTTGTCACAACACAACTGTGTGGCTCAAACGCATTAAGGAAAGAAATTCCACAAATTAACATGGCACACCTGTTAATTGAAATGCATTCCAGGTGACTATCTCATGAAGCTGGTTGAGAGAATGCCTAGAGTATGCAAAGCTGTCATCAAGGCAAAGGGTGAATACTTTGAAGAATCTAAAATCTAAAATGTATTTTGATTTGTTGAACACTTTTTTGGTTACTACATGATTCCATATGTGTTATTTCATAGTTTTGATGTCTTTACTATTATTCTACAATTTAGAAAATAGTAAAAATAGAGAAAAACCCTTGAATGAGTAGGTGTGTACAAACTTTTGACTGGTACTGTATATATGGATGATTTATAAAGCCAGGCACATTTAACAGTTAGGCTATTGATTATAGACCTAATTAAGTTGGAGTTTCCCCTCTCCTCAATGTTCTTAGACAATTAGGCTAAGGCAAGTGCTGTTTCCTCGTGTCTGCTGCTGCTGCCTCCGCCGCATAGTTCTCAATCCCAATATGCTGGATAACTTTGCTCTTATGCACATAGCAATACAGGGAAAGGCGCAATTCTACGGCGCACTGAAGATTGTTTCAGAACCACGTACAGTGACCGTATCCAACGCGGGAGAAAGCGCATGTTATAGAATATTAGATTTATTAGTGTTGCACTATTAATTTTACATAATATAACCATATACAATTTTAGAGTGATGGACTGTGCCATCCCCGTGGCCTCTGCAATGGATTAGTCCACTGATACAGGCTCGAATCAGACAGGTGTCTTGTGCACCATGGAAAAAATAATGTGACTGCTCGACTAAAGAAATCTCAGTCGACCAACAGCCTATAGACCAGTCGACTAAATGGGTTCAGCCGTAGTGTAGATGGGTGAGATTTTGTTTTTATTTAATCCATTTTGAATTCAGGGTGTAACAAAATGTGGAATAAGTGAATGGGTATGAATACTTTTTGAAGGCACTGTAGTCCACACACACAACTGAACAACGCCACTCATGTTACAGATAAACAACTAGTAGTGGTGCCACAGAGACAGATTCATTATGATAGTGTAGTTTTGTGAAGATCGACTATATATCTATTTTCATTGTGTCTTCCCCTAAACTGCAGTATCCATTGCTCTCTAACCCGCTATACTCCCTCTCTCACCTCCCTTCTCCACTTCACTCTACCTCTCCCCCATCCCTCCCCGCTCCCCTCCTGTCAGTGTATAATTAGTCTGGTCAGTAAATTAGCAGCTGGCTGACGGGCCCTCCTGCGGTGCCAGGGGCAGGAGCACAGACTTGAAACCTCTTGGTAACGAATGACGTACACAGGGTCAGGCTGGGTTTTACAGGCTGTCACTAAATGGGAGGTCAGAGTTCAAACCATCACAGAGGATGATACAGATACACCCAGGGAAAGACTTGAGTTGTTCAGACTGCGAAAAGGTAGATATGGAGAGGGTGGAGGTGGCAGGGAAGGGAGAGAGAATAAATGGCAAGAAGAGGGAAAGAAGAAGAGATGCAAAGGGAGGGAAGAAAGGAGTGCAATGAAAGGAGGAGAAAATGTATGGAAGGTAGGATAGGAAGTAACTGATGGATAAAGCCTATGCCCTAATTGATCAACAGTCAAGGCACTGGCAGTCAAAATATGCATGTCCCCTTAACACATTTCCTCACCCAAGACACCAAAGAGTCATTTGCTCAGTCAAACTGAATTATGCGCCCCCTACCCCAGCACACACAGCCCGCCCAGATCAGAGGAGGTATGTTAAGCCCTGTCAAAGAGCAGACACACACACAAACAAGCACACACACTACACAAGTGACCCACACACACCTGTCCTAGTGGATGCCTTGGCAGTGCGGTCATGTGTAATCTCAAGAGTAAATCTGTTGTAAATCCAGGTCTGATTTAATACAACCACCTCACATCAAATCAAATGTTATTTGTCATGCTTTGTAAACAACAGGTTGTAGACTAACAGTGCAATGCTTACTTAAGAGCCCTTCCCAACAATGCAGACAAAGAAAATATAGAAATAATAGAAAAGTAAAACACGTAATAATAAATACACAATGAATAATGATAACTTGGCTATATACACAGGGTACCAGTACCGAGTCAATGTGTAGGGGTACGAGGTAGTCGAGGTAGATATGTACATATAACTAGGAATTAAGTGACATAATAAAAAAGTAGCAGCAGCGTATGTGATGAGTCAAAAAAGTTTGTGCAAAAAGAGTCAAGGCAGATAGTTAAATAGTTAACCATATAGCTACCCGGACTAACTATTTAGCAGTCTTATGGTTTGGGGGTAGAAGCTTTTCAGGGTCCTGTTGATTCCAGACTTTGTGCATCGGTACCGCTTGACGTGCGGCAGCAGAGAGAACAGTTTATGATTTGGGTGGCTGGAGTCTGAACATTTAGGGCCTTCCTCTGACACCACCTGGTATAGAGGTCTTGGACGGCAGGGAGCTTGGCCCCAGTGATGTACTGGGCCGTACGCACTACCCTCGGTAGCGCCTTGTGGTCGGATGCCAAGCAGTTGCCATACGAAGCAGTGATGCAGCCAGTCAAGATGCTCTTAATGGTGCATCTGTAGAACTTTGAGGAGCCGAGGGCCAATGCCAAATCTTTTCAGCCTCCTGAGGGTGAAGAGGCGTTGTCGTGCCCTCTTCACGGCTATGTTGGTGTGTGTGGACCATGTTAAGTCCTTAGTGATGTGGACACCAAGGAACTTGAAGCTCTCGACCCCCTCCACTACAGCCCCTTCGGTGTGAATGGGGGTGTGCTCGGCCCTCCTTCTCCTGTATTCCACGATCAGCTCCTTTGTCTTGATGATGTTGAGGGAGAGGTTGTGGTACTGGCACCACACTGCCAGGTCTCTGATCTCCTCCCTATAGGCTTTCTCATAGTTATCGGTGAGCAGGCCTAACACCGTCGTGTCGTCAGCAAACTTAACCTGTTTAAAGGTCTTACTCATATCGGCTACAGAGAGTGTGATCACAGTCGTCTGGAACAGCTGGTGCTCTCCTGCGTGGGTCAGCGTTGCTTGCCTCGAAGCGAGCATAATGGCATTTAGCTCATCTGGTAGACTTATGTCACTGGGAAGCTTGCGGCTGGGTTTCACTTTGCAAACTAACATGGAGTACAAGCCCTGACACATCTGACGAGCGTCAGAGCCGGTGTAGTAGGATTTGATCTTAGTCCTGTATTGACGCTTTGCCTGTTTGATGGTTCATCGGATGTAGACGGATTTCTTATAATCATGGGCATTAATTAGGAGTTGGTCCCCCCCTTTGCTGTTATAACAGCCTCCACTGTTCTGGGAAGGCTTTCCACTAGATGTTGGAACATTGCTGCGGGGACTTGCTTCCATTCAGCCACAAGAGCATTAGTGAGGTCAGGCACTGATGTTGGGTGATTAGGCCTGGCTCGCAGTCAGTGTTCCAATTCATCCCAAAGCTGTTCTATGGAGTTGAGGTCAGGGCTCTGCGCAGGCCAGTCAAGTTCTTGCACACCCATCTTGACAAACCATTTCTGTATGGACCTCGCTTTGTGCACGAGGGCATTGTCATGCTAAAACAGGAAAGGGCCTTCCCCAAACTGTTGCCACAAAGTTGGAAGCACAGAATCGTCTAGAATATCGTTGTATGCTGTAGCGTTTAGATTACCCTTCACTGGAACTAAGGGGCCTAGCCCGAACCATGAAAAACAGCCCGAGACCATTATTCCTCCTCCTCCAAACTTTACAGTTTGAACTATGCATTGGGGCAGGTAGCGTTCTCCTGGCATCCGCCAAACACAGATTTGTCTATCGGACTGCCATGAACTATACCTCTCCCAACGTGACTATTTGTTAAATACAGGCATATTAGCAGCAAATCCCTCTATTTAGGAAGATGGAGGAGTGTGCAACAATACATTATATTGCAAAATGAACCCGTTGTCTTATTTGTGTGGCTTTGTGGAAACTTCGGGAATAGCTCTCAGATTAGCCAGTCATGTCATGATCACCAGGTTGATACAGGCGAGCACATCAGCGGTGAAGCCGTGTTTAGCTATAGGTCCTGTATAGTCAGATAACTAGATAGTTGGTTGTTTTGTTTCTTCCTAAGTAATTCATATGGAAAAGACCCAAGATGATTGCTATAGCTAGTCCCAGCTTCGTATCTAATCAGCTAACAAGATCTAACTGTAGTTGTCTGTCAGACAAGAAAACAAGAGTTGTGGCAACATTGTGCTTTGCTCGCGACGCTGCCACTTGATCGTCTCACTCACCCCCTACAAATACAACCAGCTAACTAAGTCTGACCCTGGGTCTTGAAGTGTGTGTACCATATATAGCCTTTACGCTTATAATCTAACCCTGCGGGTCCTCTACGAACATATTTATTAAGGTATTTTTGTGTGCTCTAAGGCTGGGCCGTATTTTACTATATACTGGTATTGATGCACGGACCGGTTTGAGTTTTTACTTTACCTTCTATAACATTATTTCAATGTTTGGTTTGTTAAATGTGATCCGCAACTCCGGCGCTTATGTCAGTTTTTATAGTTTACTCCGTTTGCTACTTGAGTCGTCTCCCTCCCTCTCCTGCTGCTGCATGCCTCTAACCACACCAAGCCCTGTCCCGTCACTCAAGGAGAGAGCAGTTGCTCGACCATGGAGTCACGAGCACTTTCTTGCCATTCATTCTGCATGGTCAGATGGATGCAACATTGTTGGTGACATGCTGCTTTATGCAAGCGTTCTATACATGATTAGTTTGTGTATCTTACTGTTTGCAAACTAGTATCTGCTAGTTTGTATTTTCTGTTGCTAAGATACAGTGGGGAAAAAAAGTATTTAGTCAGTCACCAATTGTGCATGTTCTCCCACTTAAAAAGATGAGAGGCCTGTAATTTTCATCATAGGTACACGTCAACTATGACAGACAAATTGAGAAAAAAAAATCCAGAAATTCACATTGTAGGATTTTTTATGAATTTATTTGCAAATTATGGTGGAAAATAAGTATTTGGTCACCTACAAACAAGCAAGATTTCTGGCTCTCACAGACCTGTAACTTCTTCTTTAAGAGGCTCCTCTGTCCTCCACTCGTTACCTGTATTGATGGCACCTGTTTGAACTTGTTATCAGTATAAAAGACACCTGTCCACAACCTCAAACAGTCACACTCCAAACGCCACTATGGCCAACACCAAAGAGCTGTCAAAGGACACCAGAAACAAAATTGTAGACCTGCACCAGGCTGGGAAGACTGAATCTGCAATAGGTAAGCAGCTTGGTTTGAAGAAATCAACTGTGGGAGCAATTATTAGGAAATGGAAGACATACAAGACCACTGATAATCTCCCTCGATCTGGGGCTCCACGCAAGATCTCACCCCGTGGGGTCAAAATGATCACAAGAACGGTGAGCAAAAATCCCAGAACCACACGGGGGGGACCTAGTGAATGACCTGCAGAGAACTGGGACCAAAGTAACAAAGCCTACCATCAGTAACACACTACGCCGCCAGGGACTCAAATCCTGCAGTGCCAGACGTGTCCCCCTGCTAAAGCCAGTACAAGTCCAGGCCCGTCTGAAGTTTGCTAGAGTGGATTTGGATGATCCAGAAGAGGATTGGGAGAATGTCATATGGTCAGATGAAACCAAAATATAACTTTTTGGTAAAAACTCAACTCGTCGTGTTTGGAGGACAAAGAATGCTGAGTTGCATCCAAAGAACACCATACCTACTGTGAAGCATGGGGGTGGAAACATCATGCTTTGGGGCTGTTTTTCTGCAAAGGGACCAGGACGACTAATCCGTGTAAAGGAAAGAATGAATGGGGCCATGTATCGTGAGATTTTGAGTGAAAACCTCCTTCCATCAGCAAGGGCATTGAAGATGAAACGTGGCTGGGTCTTTCAGCATGACAATGATCCCAAACACACCGCCCGGTCAACGAAGGAGTGGCTTCGTAAGAAGCATTTCAAGGTCCTGGAGTGGCCTAGCCAGTCTCCAGATCTCAACCCCATAGAAAATCTTTGGAGGGAGTTGAAAGACCGTGTTGCCCAGCGACAGCCCCAAAACATCACTGCTCTAGAGGAGATCTGCATGGAGGAATGGGCCAAAATACCAGCAAGTGTGTGAAAACCTTGTGAAGACTTACAGAAAACGTTTGACCTGTGTCATTGCTAACAAAGGGTATATAACAAAGTATTGAGAAACTATTGTTATTGACCAAATACTTATTTTCCACCATAATTTGCAAATAAATTCATTTTTTTTCTCATTTTGTCTGTCATAGTTGACGTGTACCTATGATGAAAATTACAGGCCTCTCTCATATTTTTAAGTGGGAGAACTTGCACAATTGGTGGCTGACTAAATACTTTTTTCCCCCACTGTAATTAGTGTTAGCCACTAATGATAATCGCTCGTAGCTGGCTAGCTAGCTTGCTAAATGTACTAAGTCAGAGCAAACGTAGCTAGGTAGCTAATACTGCCTGGTACCAGTGCTGGTGTAGACCTAGATAAGCATGTTTGTGCAAAGAGATCTTATCATATGTTGGCTAGCTAGCTACCTAGATGAAGAAAACATTTACATTTTACATTTACATTTTAGTCATTTAGCAGACGCTCTTATCCAGAGCGACTTACAGTTAGTGAGTGCATACATATTTTACAATTGTTATAATTTTTTTATACTGGCCCCCCGTGGGAATCGAACCCACAACCCTGGCGTTGCAAGCGCCATGCTCTAACAACTGAGCTACACGGGGCCCTACAACATGTAATGTAACATCTATAAATTAGGGTCACCTGGAAACCCTGTCTAAGCCGGGGGAAGGGGGTGGGGTTCTACAAAGCTATATGAAATTGTTTTAAGAAGGTCATACCAAGGATCATTTAGCTATTTAATTTGGAATTTTAAGACCCCTTTTAGTATCCCAAAAACATATAAAAATGATTTGATGAAAAATATTTTTGGGCCTTCCTGCTATTACCCCATACAAACGTACTGAATAACAGATTCACTACAAGGAACAAAAGATAGTCCCCCCCCCCAAAAATCTAAAGGACGTTTGTTCTGAAGTGTCTGTCCTATAGCTGAGAGATAAGAAAGATCAGGAAAAACGTTTTTTCACATGTATTTAACCTCTTATTGTTGGCACTAAACAGTCTCCATACACAGTACATTTTACTCATTTAGCAGACACTCTTATCCAGAGCGACTTACAGCTAGTGAGTGCATACATTTTTTCATACTGGCCCCCCCGTGGGGTAGGCTAGGACATCAATATATATATACACACAGTGGGGAAAAAAGTATTTAGTCAGCCACCAATTGTGCAAGTTCTCCCACTTAAAAAGATGAGAGAGGCCTGTAATTTTCATCATAGGTACACGTCAACTATGACAGACAAAATGAGGAAAGAAAATCCAGAAAATCACATTGTAGGATTTTTAATGAATTTATTTGCAAATTATGGTGGAAAATAAGTATTTGGTCAATAACAAAAGTTTCTCAATACTTTATTATATACCCTTTGTTGGCAATGACACAGGTCAAACGTTTTCTGTAAGTCTTCACAAGGTTTTCACACACTGTTGCTGGTATTTTGGCCCATTCCTCCATGCAGATCTCCTCTAGAGCAGTGATGTTTTGGGGCTGTCGCTGGGCAACACGGACTTTCAACTCCCTCCAAAGATTTTCTATGGGGTTGAGATCTGGAGACTGGCTAGGCCACTCCAGGACCTTGAAATGCTTCTTACGAAGCCACTCCTTCGTTGCCCGGGCGGTGTGTTTGGGATCATTGTCATGCTGAAAGACCCAGCCACGTTTCATCTTCAATGCCCTTGCTGATGGAAGGAGGTTTTCACTCAAAATCTCACGATACATGGCCCCATTCATTCTTTCCTTTACACGGATCAGTCGTCCTGGTCCCTTTGCAGAAAAACAGCCCCAAAGCATGATGTTTCCACCCCCATGCTTCACAGTAGGTATGGTGTTCTTTGGATGCAACTCAGCATTCTTTGTCCTCCAAACATGACGAGTTGAGTTTTTACCAAAAAGTTCTATTTTGGTTTCATCTGACCATATGACATTCTCCCAATCCTCTTCTGGATCATCCAAATGCACTCTAGCAAACTTCAGACGGGCCTGGACATGTACTGGCTTAAGCAGGGGGACACGTCTGGCACTGCAGGATTTGAGTCACTGGAGGCGTAGTGTGTTACTGATGGTAGGCTTTGTTACTTTGGTCCCAGCTCTCTGCAGGTCATTCACTAGGCCCCCCCGTGTGGTTCTGGGATTTTTGCTCACCGTTCTTGTGATCATTTTGACCCCACGGGGTGAGATCTTGCGTGGAGCCCCAGATCGAGGGAGATTATCAGTGGTCTTGTATGTCTTCCATTTCCTAATAATTGCTCCCACAGTTGATTTCTTCAAACCAAGCTGCTTACCTATTGCAGATTCAGTCTTCCCAGCCTGGTGCAGGTCTACAATTTTGTTTCTGGTGTCCTTTGACAGCTCTTTGGTCTTGGCCATAGTGGAGTTTGGAGTGTGACTGTTTGAGGTTGTGGACAGGTGTCTTTTATACTGATAACAAGTTCAAACAGGTGCCATTAATACAGGTAACGAGTGGAGGACAGAGGAGCCTCTTAAAGAAGAAGTTACAGGTCTGTGAGAGCCAGAAATCTTGCTTGTTTGTAGGTGACCAAATACTTATTTTCCACCATAATTTGCAAATAAATTCATAAAAAATCCTACAATGTGAATTTCTGGAATTTTTTTTCTCAATTTGTCTGTCATAGTTGACGTGTACCTATGATGAAAATTACAGGCCTCTCATCTTTTTAAGTGGGAGAACTTGCACAATTGGTGGCTGACTAAATACTTTTTTCCCCCACTGTATATATATATATATACACACACACACACACACATATATATACATTACACACATACACTACCAGTCAAAAGACCAAGTCCATATTATGGCAAGAACAGCTCAAATAAGCAAAGAGAAACGACAGTCATTCATTACTTTAAGACATGAAAGTCAGTCAACACGGAACATTTCAAGAACTGTGAAAGTTTCTTCAAGTGCAGTCTCAAAAACCATCAAGCGCTATGAAACTGGCTCTCGTGAGGACCACCACAGGAAAGGAAGACCCAGAATTAACTCTGCTGCAGAGGATAAGTTAATTAGAGTTACCTGCACCTCAGATTGCAGCCCAGATAAATGCTTCAGAGTTCAAGTAACAGACACATATCAACGTCAACTGTTCAGAGGAGACTGTGTGAATCAGGCCTTCATGGTCAAATTGCTGCGAAGAAACCACTTCTAAAGGACACCAAAAAGAAGAAGAGACTTGCTTGGGCCAAGAAACACGAGCAATGGACATTAGACCGGTGGAAATCTCTGATGAGTCCAAATTTGAGATTTTTGGTTCCAACTGCCGTGTCTTTGTGAGACGCACAGTAGGTGAACGGATGATCTCTGCATGTGTGGTTCCCACCATGAAGCATGGAGGAGGTGGTGTGATGGTCCTTTGCTGGTGACACTGTCTGTGATTTATTTAGAATTCAAGGCACACTTAACCAGCATGGCTTCCACAGCATTCTACAGCGATACGCCATCCCATCTGGTTTGCGCTTAGTGGGACTATCATGTGTTTTTCAACAGGACAATGACCCAAAACACACCCCCAGGCTGTGTAAGGGCTATTGGACCAAGAAGGAGTGTGATGGTGCTGCATCAGATGACCTGGCCTCCACAATCCCCTGCCCTCAACCCAATTGAGATGGTTTGGGATGAGTCGGACCGCAGAGAGAAGGAAAAGCAGCCAACAAGTGCTCAGCATATGTGGAAACTCCTTCAAGACTGTTGGAAAAGCATTCCAGGTTTAGCTGGTTGAGAGAATGCCAAGAATGTGCAAAGCTGTCAAGGCAAAGGGTGGCTATTTGAAGAATCTCGAATATAAAATATATTTTGATTTGTTTAACACTTTTTTGGTTACTACATGATTCCATATGTGTTATTTTATAGTTTTGATGTCTTCACTACTATTCTACAATGTAGAAAATAAAGAAAAACCCTTGAATGGGTAGATGTAATAAACTTTTGACCGGTAGTGTACGTGTTCACCTTTCCACAGAGGGTCAAATTAGTGTGTAGCCCAAACTGTTCGGACGCTACAGACAGAAGTTGGCAGATTGTCTGTACCGAGTCCCAAGGCGCATGTGGGGGTCGTGGAGCAAAACGGATAACACCATCGTGTTCGTGAGAGTCTCATCTTTCCATAGAGGGGCCATACTAGTTTTGTAGGCCAAACCGTTCGGACGCTACAGACGATTGTATGAGAAGACCGATTTTCTGGATGTCTCATGGTCTGACAAACACCGCTCTAGCTCTGTCACCTTTCACTGCAGATGAGGACGTGCGACATCGGCAGATGTGGTGGATATGTCTCTTGCTTAAACTGAATAAATAAATGTGTCCGCAGGGGAGTGGACATCGACTCTAGGGGGTTAAAGAAGAGGTTGTGCTCTTTAAATCTAAGTTACCTTGTAATTGTCATTTGTTCTTTGTTTTTGAGCTATGTCTGTTTGAAATGTGTGAGAAAATTAACTTTATCTTGAAAATTCTCAGTAATCTACAGTAGCATTCTAGAGTTCTATTGGGGTCTAAAGGGTTAACAAGGCAACATTAACTTAACTCCTCCTATAATTTTACTGGATTGGTTGAACACTACAGAAGACAACCTCCAAACAGTTTTTTTTATTCTCGTAAAGACCAGAATGTGGAGGATCTAGTTTCAGGCATTTATTTTATGCCTGGCTACATTAAATTAATTGAATCTATCAGCAATCAAAAACTCGCAATTTCTTGGCTTGCAATGTCTCGCAACTTCAGTAAAGCAGGGCCCATCATCAATGAATAGGATAGGATATGCAACAGACCGAAGACTGAACACACACCCGCATTATTAGCGAAGAGAAACAGCAGGGGTGTAATCATTAGTCCAAACAGTTTGTAACTAAAATGAGAGTTTCTATCGGACAAATTCAGGTAGGCCCCTCCTTGTTTAATTCCATTTGTTTCTGTTCCGAAACATTTTGCAACAGAATCGGCGTAATACGTGACTCGTTTCAGGAAACTAGGCATGTATGTCGCATGTCACTACTTCACAGGAGAGGCATTTGAACGTAAACATTATTTATCAAAATGTGTTTTTTTGGCCGAAATGTGTTCTGGACCATGTGAACTTTTATGTGCCATAAGAACAAACTTGTATGCCATCTGTAAATAGGAACAAAATTGTTAAATTACGAGCCTAGTTGGTTTAGCAATGGAAAAACAAATCAAATCTTATTTGCCACATGCGCCGAATACAACAGGTGTAGACCTTACAGTGAAATGCTTACCTACAAGCCCTTAACCAACAATGCAGTTTAGAAAAATAAGTCCCGACTTCTTGGCGCTGACGGAAACATGGATTACCACTGAAAACACTGCTACTCCTACTGCTCTTTCCTCGTCTGATCATGTGTTCTCGCATACCCCAAGAGCATCTGGTCAGCGCGGCGGTGGCACAGGAATCCTCATCTCTCCCAAGTGTACATTCTCTCTTTTCCCCCTGAACCATCTGTCTATCTCCTCATTTGAATTCCATGCTGTCACAGTCACTAGCCCATTCAAGCTTAACATCCTTATCATTTATCGCCCTCCAGGTTCCCTTGGAGAGTTCATCAATGAACTTGACGCCTTGATATATCCTTTCCTGAGGATGGCTCACCCCTCACAGTTCTGGGTGACTAACCTCCCTACGTCTGCCTTTGACTCATTTCTCTCTGCCTCCTCCTTTCCACTCCTTTCCTCTTTTGACCTCACCCTCTCACCGTCCCCCCCTACTCACAAGGCAGGCAATACACTTGACCTCATCTTTACTAGATGCTGTTCTTCTACTAATCTCACTGCAACTCCCCTCCAAGTCTCCGACCACTACTTTGTATCCTTTTCTCTCTCGCTCTCCTCCAACACTACTCACTCTGCCCCTACTCAGATGGTAATGTGCCGTCGCAACCTTCGCTCTCTCTCTCCCGCTACTCTCTCCTCTTCCATCCTATCATCTCTTCCATCTGCTAAATCCTTCTCCCTCCGATCTCCTGATTCTGCCTCCTCAACCCTCCTCTCCTCCCTTTCTGCATCTTTTGACTCTCTATGTCCACTATCCTCCCGGCCGGCTCGGTCCTCCCCTCCTGCTCCGTGGCTTGACAACTCATTGCGAGCTCACAGAACAGGGCTCCAGGCAGCCAAGCGGAAATGGAGGAAAACTAGACTCCCTGCGGACCTGTCATCTTTTCACTCCCTCTACATTTTCTTCCTCTGTTTCTGCTGCTAAAGCCACTTTCTACCACTAAATTTCAAGCCTCTGCCTCTAACCCTAGGAAGCGCTTTGCCACCTTCTCCTCCCTGCCGAAACCTCCTCCTCCTCCTCCCCCTCTGTGGATGACTTCGTCAACCATTTTGAAAAGAAGGTTGACGACATCTGATCCTCATTTATTAAGTCAAATGACACCACTGGTCCTGCTCACACTGCCCTACCCTATGCTTTGACTTGAAATCTTGCGACTTGTGACGGCCAGCCGCCCAACAACCTGCCCGCTTGACCCTATCCCCTCCTCTCTTCTAAACCATTTCCGGAGACCTTCTCCCTTACCTCACCTTGCTCATCCTTGACCGCTGGCTATGTCCCTTCCGTCTTCAAGAGAGCGAGAGTTGCACCCCTCCTCAAAAAACCTACACTCGATCCCTCCGATGTCAACAACTACAGACCAGTATCCCTTCTTTCTTTTCTCTCCAAAACTCTTGAGCTTGCCGTCTCTAGCCAACTCTCCTGCTACCTCTCTCAGAATGACCTTCTTGATCCAAACCAGTCAGGTTTCAAGACTGGTTATTCAACTGAGACTGCTCTTCTCTGTGTCACGGAGGCTCTACGCACAGCTAAAGCTAACTCTCTCTCCTCTGCTCTTATCCTTATAGACCTATCTGCTGCCTTTGATACTGTGAACCATCAGATCCTCCTCTCCACCCTCTCCGAGTTGGGCATCTCCGGCGCTGCTCACTCTTGGATTGCGTCCTACCTGACAGGTCGCTCCTACCAGGTGGCGTGTCGAGAATCTGTCTCCGCACCACGTGCTCTCACCACTGGTGTCCCCCAGGGCTCAGTTCTAGGCCCTCTCCTATTCTCTCTATACACCAAGTTACTTGGCTCTGTCATATCCTCACATGGTCTCTCCTATCATTGCTACGCAGACACACAATTAATTTTCTCCTTTCCCCCTTCTGATAACCAGGTTGCGAATTGCATCTCTGCACGTCTGGCAGACATATCAGTGTGGATGTCGGATCACCACCTGAAGCTGAACCTCAGCAAGACGGAGCTGCTCTTCCTCCCGGGAATCTCGCCATCACGGTTGACAACTCCATTGTGTCCTCCTCCCAGAGTGCAAAGAACCTTGGCGTGACCCTGGACAACACCCTGTCGTTCTCCGCTAACATCAAAGCGGTGACCCGATCCTGCAGGTTCATGCTCTACAACATTCGCAGAGTACGACCCTACCTTACACAGAAAGCGGCACAGGTACTAATCCAGGCACTTGTCATCTCCCGTCTGGATTACTGCAACTCGCTGTTGGCTGGCCTCCCTGCCTGTGCCATTAAACCCCTACATCTTATCCAGAACGCTGCAGCCCGTCTGGTGTTCAACCTTCCCAAGTTCTCTCATGTCACCCCGCACCTCAGCATACTCCACTGGCTTCCAGTTGAAGCTTGCATCTACTACAAAACCATGGTGCTTGCCTACGGAGCTGTGAGGGGAACGGCACCTTACCATCAGGCTGATCAGACCCTACACCCAAACGAGAGCACTACGTTCATCCACCTCTGGCCTGCTAGCCCCCCTACCTCTACGGAAGCACAGTTCCCGCTCAGCCCAGTCAAAGCTATTCGCTACTCTGACACCCCAATGGTGGAACAAGCTCCCCCACGACAGCGGAGTCACTGACCACCTTTCGGAGACACTTGAAACCCTACCTCTTTAAGGAATATCTGGAATAGTATAACAGTAATCTTATAAAAAAATAAAACAGAAATACCTTATTTACATAAGTATTCAGACCTTTCGCTATGAGACTCTAAATTTAGCTCAGGTGCATCCTGTTTCCATTGATCATCCTTGAAATGTTTCTACAACTTGGAGTCCACCTGTGCTTTATTCAATTGACTGGACATTATTTGGAAAGGGGCACACACCTGTCTATATAAGGGCCCACAGTTGACAGTGCATGTCAGAGCAAAAACCATGCCATGCGGTCAAAGGAATTGTCCGTAGAGCTCAGAGACAGGATTGTGTCGAGGCACAGATCTGGGGGAAGGGTACCAAAACATTGAAGGTCCCCAAGAACAGAGAGGCCGCCATTCTTAAATGGAAGAAGTTTGGAACCACCAAGAATCTTCCTAGGTCTAGCCGCCTGGCCAGCTGAGCAATCGGGGGAGAAGGGCCTTGGGTCACTTTGACAGAGCTCCAGAGTTCCTCTGTGGAGATGGGAGAACCTTCCAGAAGCACAACCATCTCTGCATCACTCCACCAATCAGGCCTTTATGGTAGAGTTGCCAGACGGAAGCTACTCCTCAGTAAAAGGCACATGACAGCCCGCTTGGAGTTTGCCAAAAGGCTCTTTAAGGACTCAGACCATGAGAAACGGGATTCTCTGGTCTGATGAAACCAAGATTGAACTCTTTGGCCTGAATGCCAAGCATCACGTCTGGAGGAAACCTGGCACCATCCCTACGGTGAAGCATGTTTTTTTTTTCAGCGGCAGGGACTGGGAGACTAGTCAGGATCGAGAGAAAGATGAACGAAGCAAAGTACAGAGAGATCCTTGATGAAACCTGCTCCAGAGTGTTCAGGACATCAGACTGGGGTGAAGGTTCACCTTCCAACAGGACAATGACCCTAAGCACACAGCCAAGACAACGCAGGAGTGGCTTCGGGACAAGTCTCTGAATGTCCTTGAGTGGCCCAGCCAGAGCCCGGACTTGAACCCGATCTAACATCTTTTGAGAGACCTGAAAATAGCTGTGCAGCGACACTCCCCATCCAACCTGACAGAGCTTGAGAGGATCTGCAGAGAAGAATGGGAGAAACTCACCAAATACAGGTGTGCCAAGCTTGTAGCGTCATACCCAAGAAGACGCAAGGCTGTAATCGCTGCCAAAGGTGCTTCAACCAAGTACTGAGTAAAGGGTCTGAATACTTATGTAAATGTAATATCAGTTATTTATCTTTTAATACATTTGCAAACATTTCTAAAAACCTGTTTTTGCTTTGTCATTTGGGGTATTGAGTGTAGATTGATGAGGGAAAAACAAAACAATTTAATCAATTTTAGAATAAGGCTGTAACGTAACAAAATGTGGAAGTAGTAAAGGGGTCTGAATACTTTCAGAATGCACTGTACATGTCTAAACAAAAGACTCCACTATGCAAGTAACCATTTCACTTCACCGTTTACACCATATGTATCCTTTGTCTGTGACAAATAAACTTTGATTTTATTTGATATAGTGTGTTTACCAGAGACAGTAATGTAAAGAACAAAATGACCTGCACCAAAGTCAAATTAGGATATAACGTTAGGCCAACGAGACAGTGTCCAAGTTTTTAAATTCTCTGGTAGAATGCCCTGCTTTTATTTCGTCACACTCACAACCGTAAGCTATTTTCTGTAATTAGCTCGCCATTAACTTGTAAATAATGATCTTGTGAGTTTATTTTCCTGTAATAATGAATAAATATTTGCTAAAGTTAAGATGTTGTCAGCTTTGATATGGTAATTATTTGAACTGGCTAGCCATCTAATTTAACGTTAGCTAGCTAGCTAACAAGCTAGAAACCAACCCAAACATTGTTTAGAAAGTTGCTTTTAGTTGCCTGGTTTGCTAGATTGACATATACTAAACAGATGAGTTTATCGGTGTTAAAATACAGAAGGTATGCTATTTTTGTGTTTATACTTTTTCATAACGACAAGTTTGATGTTGGACGACAATAGAATTTTCATGATGTCACTTCGACAACTGTCTACAGACATGTCGATAGACGTAGTATAAACCAGCCATTAGTCTTGAAATCTTTGGTTGTCTAGTACACTACCGTAATCACTGTTTAGCACAAGACCTCACATGGGAATCCTTAAAGAGATGGGTGGGGCTAAGGCTTGAGAGTGTGTGAACGATGCTGCATGAAAATCTCTCCAGTAGGTGTACCAAAACATTCAAGGGACATTTTCTCAAAAGTGGGGTTACAAGTTTATCAACTTTCAAAGCAGAATTACTTTCCCATTTTTCCTCAACTGTAGTGTATGATATACCATTTTCTATCTGAGTCTCTACTTTTATCCAATGTAAAAAACACCCCTTCAAATTTTGCTACATAAGACCGAATCGAGCCGGTCGGTCACATATGAATATGCCCCCAGGCGAGCCAGAGCGAGGGAGAAAAAAAACATGGTAAGCATGTGTCTTGGTAATCTGAATCTCGCAATGTCTTGCTCCGCAAATTCAAAGGTAGCCTAAAGTTCACCTTTTTCTCAGGTTTTATTAAAATTGCACAACTTTCCCCAGGCCTTTATAGCCTATCATCTAGTTAGGCTATAACACGGAAAATAACATGTTTCGTGATAACTGCACTGAGATTTGAATTTTGTACATTTAAAAAAACAAAAACATTTGTTAGGCATTTTTCTTAACGTTAAGGATCCCAAACTTTTTGAAGTTTAAAACGTGCACACCCCTAATAACAACAATCCCCTAGCCTTAGCGCCATGCCTCTCCTTTCATTCGACCCCCTTAGTCCTCACCTATGACCCTGGCCGTTCCATCCACCTTCCCCGCTGACCTCCCTAATGTAAGTTACAGGCGTCTCTCTGTTTTTAAACAAGGACAGTCAGGGACTCAATTACAACATAATGGGTTTTAGGTGTCCTCCGCAGTCCTGAAATATGGCCCTACACAGCAGGGTTTCCGTTAGGAAAATGCAGCGCCGGACATTTGACCGGCAGCATTTGAATTTAACGTACCCATATGCATTGGGTGCGTGACCTGATTAGGGTGTCCACCCACAGTGCTCAGAATGACAGAAATCACATTTAGATTACGGTTCTTAGTCTTAACAGAACATGCAACTCGAGGATGCAACTGCGTGCGTCCTTCTTACCGAATTCCAACGTGCACTCTGAAGATGTTAGAATAACTACCACATTTACTTTTCCTCAGCCAAGAAGACGAGTAACGAACAGCAAAATCACTAGCCAATGTCAATCTAACATCCCCCATACTAGAAAAGTTTAGGGTAAGCTTACCCATTAAGCCCACTTCCATCTTTGGATTGAAATAAAAAAAACAAAAATGTTCTTCTATTTAATGTTTCAACTAATTCATCTAGTTGTTATATTCATTATTTTATTATAAACCAAATCAGATGTTTTATTATTAAGTTATTGACAATTATGTGTAAGTTCCCACTAGTGGCCAATTTCAAAGCTGCAAAAAAACATTGGCTTTGAGGCTAACCCCTAGAAAAACACATTTAAAAATGTTTTTTTGTACCTTCTCAGATAATTTGTCTCTTAAGTGATCATACTTTATATAATGTGCTGATATATGGACATGATAGCATATTTCATGAGCATCAATTACTATTTATTCCCAATTTAAAATATGCATCTCAAGGTCCTGGAGTGGCCTAGCCAGTCTCCAGACCTGAACCCAACAGAAAATCTTTGGAGGGAGCTGAAAGTCCGTATTGCCCAGCGACAGCCCCGAAACCTGAAGGATCTGGAGAAGGTCTGTATGGAGACGTGGGCCAAAATCCCTGCTGCAGTGTGTGCAAACCTGGTCAAGACCTACAGGAAACGTATGATCTCTGTAATTGCAAACAAAGGTTTCTGTACCAAATATAAAATTCTCCTTTTCTGATGTATCAAATACTTATGTCATGCAATAAAATGCAAATTAATTACTTAAAAATCATACAATGTGATTTTCTGGATTTTAGATTCCGTCTCTCACAGTTGAAGTGTACCTATGATAAAAATTACAGACCTCTACATGCTTTGTAAGTAGGAAAACCTGCAAAATCGGCAGTGTATCAAATACTTTTTCTCCCCACTGTATATTGTTGTCTTTCATTCATCCAGGTGATTCTGTTTTTTGGTCTACCACCTGTACCTTTTTAATACAAAGAGGGAGACTTAAAACTGTCTTCAGATAGGCTTTAGGGAGACAAGTTAATCTACTTAACAGGAATAGCAGTACAGAAAATTCATTGAAAGTTGTGTGTTATGTCTTTGTTGCATGGCTTCTTATCCACAGAGGACCAGTGTGGGTGCAGTTTTGTGTTCTAACCAAGCAATAACACACCGGACTCAACTAATCATAGTCTTGATTGAAGACTATGATTGGTTGAATCAGGTGTGTGCTGGTTGGCAAGAAAAAAAGCCTATGTCCACATTGATCTCTGTGGATACGATTGGACACCCCCCTGTTAAAAGTGCTACTTTCATGATGTATAGCAATGATCCGTTTATTTTAATAACTTTAAGGGGGATTAATATAATCACATTTTACATAAGAAATGTCATTTAGTAAATTCTGAACATTTGGAAATTAATTACAATGTATTATTTAAAGAGGTGGGCTTATTTGGAACACTCATGGGTTTAAAGGGTACACTCTGTACCCATTAAGCCCAGTCCAGGGTTCTCACATATTTCATCAAATATTTTTATGCCTTATTAAAACATGCAAGTCAAATCATAAAACTTCATATGAGAGATTAATCTTTCATTTATTTTATATCCACTTGTCTTACAAAAATTAGGGCAGTATATGTTATAAATGTCTAAACTTAAATTTTGGTGGGCTTAATAGGTACACCTACCCTACCTATTCTATTGGTCAGCTTGTCATTCTGTGCGAGAAAGAAATAGCCTATTCCAAACAGACTCTGGGACAGTTGCGGGATGATAGATCCCAAATTCCTACAACCAGTAGGCCTAAGCAACAAAGTTTAGTTTAAAATTATAAACGATTATTTATTCACATTATACGCGCTGCAATGAGATCAAGGCAGTAGACTATGCGCGAATGTACGTTCATAATGCAATTAGCGGTGAAACACTTGTCAGAAGCGCACCACACACGTGAGCGGTTTCATGCGACAGAGGTGAAAATGTCCATTAGATATATAGAAAGAGGGGAGATCTAAAGATGCAACAATTAGCATGGGTTGCAAATACGACTAGGATTATGCCTTTGGCTACTGGACAGTGAAAGAAAATTGATTTGAAAACCAATAGAACAGGAGAGAAATAGGTTACTGGTTTCAATGGCATGTGGAAGTAACATAATTGCCTCCACGTCGGATTTTACATTGAAGCAAGGTAAGACATGCCTCATAATAAATTGATGAAGTATACTGAAAAAATATATATCTATAAACGCAACAATATCAAAGATTTTACTGAGTTACAGTTCATATAAGGAAATCAGTCAATTGAAATGAATTCATTAGGCCCTAATCTATGGATTTCACGTGACTGGGAATACAGATATGCATCTGTTGGTCACAGATACATTTAAAAAAGGAGGATGTGGATACGAAAACCAGTCAGTATCTGAGGTGACCACCATTTGCCTCATGCAGCGTCACACATCTCCTTCGTATAGAGTTGATCAGGCTGTTGATTGTGGCCTGTGGAATGTTATCCCACTCTCCAATGGCTGTGCAAAGTTGCTGGATGTTGGCGGGACCTGGAACACGCTGTCATACACCTCGATCCAGAGCATCCCAAACATGCTCAATGGGTGACATGTCTGGTGAGTATGCAGGCCATGGAAGAACTGGGACATTTTCAGCTTCCAGGAATTGTGTGCAGATCCTTGTGACATGGGGCAGTGCATTATCATGCTGAAACATGAGGATGAATGGCATCTCAGTGCATTCAAATTGCCATCGATAAAATGCAACTGTATTCGTTGTCCGTAGCTTATGCCTGGCCATTCCATAACCCCACCGTCATCATGGGGCACTCTGTTCACAACGTTGGCATCAGCAAACTGCTCGCCCACACAGCGCCATACAGGTGGTCTGCGGTTCTAAGGCCGGTTGGACGTACTGCCAAATTCTCTAAAACAATATTGGAGACGGCTTATGGTAGAGAAATGAACATTCAATTATCTGGCAACAGCTCTGGTGGACATTCCTGCAGTCAGCATGCCAACTGCACGCTCCCTCAAAACTTGAGACATCTGTGGCATCGTGTTGTGTGACAAAACTGCACATTTTAGAGTTGCCTTTTATTGTCCCCAGTTTCTTGATATGCCACACCTGTCAGGTGGATGGATTATCTTGGCAAAGAAGAAATGCTCACTAACAGGGATGTAATTAAAGAAATAAGCTTTTTGTGCGAATGGAAAATTTCTGGGATTTTTTATTTCAGCTCATGAAACATGGGACCAACACTTTACATGTTGCATTTATATTTTTGTTCAGTGTAAAACGTTCAGGTTTCAAACAATTAAGTACGTTTTCAAAATGCATACTGCCTCCAGCTCATTGCAAAGTGGTGTGTGGCGCTCTGAAGCCTGCCTACCTTTGCCTATATGCACTTGAATGGCGAATGGGAAGGGCGCTTCAATTAGCCACCAGTTGAGAAATAAAAATAGTAGCACTTTTTAATAGTGGCCATTAAACTGTTTTAACACAGGATTGCATTTCGAATTGTTACACAATGATTGGGCTTTTAAAAGCACGTTTCACTCCAGCAGCAACGAATTAGTTGATGTTTGAGAAGCTGTAGCAGCAACTCTCGCACCGTCTGAAATATTTTCCGCTCATAGGCTCTGTATCTGTATGCTATGCGCGTGTGATCAACATAACGACTAACGAAAAATACACACGTGCCAATTTAATTATACTAAATTATCCTATAGACAGATAAGCATGACTAGTCAAATGTATTTCCATCAACTGGTACTTCCATAAATTAATAGGCTAAAAAGCATTATTTTGCAATGGGATTTTTTTCCCTTCTCCCGGTCAATTGGCCGGTGCCAGTTTTAAATCGGCCAAAAGCCAGCTACTACCGACTAACGTAATCCCTGACACATGGAGACACACACACAGGTCAGAGTTCAAACTAAGTAGCATTCCACAACCATCAACAGCTCCCATAGACTAAAGTGGTTAACATCACTCAATTAGCACACACACACACACACGACACCCTGCGCCTGTTATCTCCTCACTACTACACTTTGTTACCCCCTTAACACTAACCTACCCAAAATAACCAGTGTCAAATGCGATTGTACATTACAACGGTGTATGCGTGTGCCCTCCCCTCTAGCCCTGGCTCTGGCTACCACACAAAGGAACCAAAAATAACACATTGGGGACATCTGTGCTGGAACCTGAGTCGTGTAACCTTAACCCCTTCCACTTAATGCTCCCTATCCCCTAATACCCCCACATACCAGGGAGGGGGGGGGGAGTGGGGGACAGGGACACAACAAATGTTTCCCTACAAAGGCCAGAGTTCAGACAGTAGAGTTGTATCGCTGCCTCACAAACACACGCTCGTACACGCCCGCGCGCACACACACACACACACACACACACACTAATGCGGGTGGGACTTGGCAGAAGTCTGGAGATAAAGGAGGGAGATTTCCCTTCCAACCTGGTAAATCAGACAAGAACATCCAGAGCCAGGGGGCTGTCATCCCCTCCTAAGCCCAGGCATCTTAACCCCTCCCTGGGCTGAGAACTCAACATGGCCCCAGGCCTGACCCGCTATTCTCAGAGGGGTTAGGCCTCGGCTTAGACAAGAATGAGAGAAAGACGAGACACCACACACACACAAACGATGAGGGGACCACAAAGGGAGCCGCGAAAAGGCCTTTATAAGCAAAGCATTCTGGGTCAGTGGTGAGTCGTGTACTGTTTATTTATAAACAGCCCTAAATCTGATTATATAAGGAAAGCATAAATGGGAAGATTAAATTGATGATGGGTGTGTGTGTGTGATACAGGACAGCTATGGGGTTTCAGACAAGTATAAATATACTAGAAAACACACTACAAACACCCAGCTGCCCTTTTTGGCTCCCAATCACTGGAAACTAACTTGGAGCTATTTGGCTTTCAACAGTCAGAAGTCTAATCTGAGTCAAGGTCTTTCCTTTTCAAAGTGACTTCTTAGAACTGGTTATTTTCAGTGTTCTATTCCGGAGTTTATACCGTTGAGTAGGGATTGAATTAACCATATAATTAGAACTTACTCTAATTCTATAGAAGGGGAGAATCCTGTGTACATCACTGATAACTTACTAAGTGGCAGCTCAGCTCTGAAGCAGAACTATATAGGAGAGGATAGCCGTGGGCTAAGGCTGGTCCTATCTATTCTACTGTCACAGAATGAGGTTTGAAATTAAGCTGGGCTAAGCCCAAACCCAAGGCTCAGGGCTACAGATATGGCACACCTGTTAATGATGGTATCAGTCACGCACTCTCACAGAGCTGCACCAAAAACAGACAGTCTCACACACACACACACAAGCACTGACCTCTATTAGGGAACACAATGCCGCTGTAAGAGAATCACAATAAACAGCTGCCTGAGGATCACTGGAACACCACTGAGGTAGGTGTGGGTACTGTTAGAGCTGAGGTGGTGTGTGTGGCGTTCAGCTACAGGTAAACCCCTAACTAAAATTAGAACATTATGTCACTGTGTCATGCTTCAGCATCCTCTCCTGTCCCTAAGGCTAAGAGGGAAAAGTACAGACACTGTTGCTACCTCACAGTCCAACCACAGACGACTAACAAACAAGATTTACTAAATGTATTCAGAATCATACATTACATTTGTCAAGGCTAAAAATAAAAAAGGGATTATCAATAGAAGAAAAAAACATGGAAGAAAGAGTAGTGGTGTGTGTGAGGCTGGTCTTGGACTGCCCTCTAGTGGGATTTGCTCCAGCATTCATACTTGACCAGTCGTTCACATCTACAGTATACCCAGCAGTACGTAACTCACCTCTCTGCCCTTGTGTGTGACGAGCGCGGCCAGTGGCTTGGCGTAGAAGCGGCTGAAGCTAAAGCCCAGACAGCCATACATACTGTTAGCTGTCAGCTTCAGAGCCTTCTGACGGATGTCATACTGCACACAGAGAGAGAGAGAGATTTAGAGAAAAGCAAAAAAGTTCCCAAATAGTCCTGTGTTATTCAAGAAAAGCCACCACCTACGCATTTCAGCTTCAAGCAAGTGTGGTCTGGGTTAAGAGTAACAAGTCAGGGGTTTCTGAAACTGAAATCACAACAGAGAAACCTGACTGCAGAAGTCGTTATGCATGTACCTGCAGGTAAAGGTCAGGGTTGATGTCTTGTGCTTTCATCAGCTGTTTCACTTGTTTACGTCGTTCCACCAGTTTGCGGATCTCTTTGGGCAGAATTCCCATCTCCAGGTCTGGGTCCGGGACCTCTGGAATCTCATCAGGGTCCTCCTCCTTTTGGCACGGAAACAAGAAATGGTACTGTTCAAATAACACACACACACACAAAGTGAGTCTCTCTCTGACAAAGACACACACCTCAGTCTTCTTGCGTCTGCTGTGGGCCTCTCTCTGTACGGTGGTGAAGCAGATGTTGAACTCCTGGATGATGGAGGGGTACAGACTGTTGAAGTCCAGCAGCAACACAAACTTATCATAGAAACCTATGGGGAGTGAATAGGTGTTACTGCACACAGACCATTTCATCAAAATACATTTTGGTGCCACTCAGAATTCTTTGCTTCGGTGAATGTCTTACTCTAGGGTGCATTCTGATGAGCAGGGTATTTCATAGAGACACACGTCTGTCATTATTTTGTTGTTGTAAATATTTTGTACATAGTATGATTCATATTTAAAAAATCTGTGTAAAAACCAATAGTTACTACATACACTTTGTTCAATGTGAAACCTAGCAGAACTATCAGTTTTATGAAACACACTTCTGACAGTATGCAGGAAGCGAGTACAGTAGCCTCAAACAAAGACCATTTTATTTGGGAGGGTGGTTACATTTCTGGGAATGTCAAAAACAATTCAAAACAATCCAATCCCTGCTACAGTACTAATGATGACGTGTATAGACAACACTTAAGGTAGGGACAGGAGAACTTCCCCACATATTACTTATGTTACAGCATGGACATTTTGGGGCGAAATTCACACAGAATGTTACAAAAACATAATAGAAACTTGAGAGATTTTGTAATGCGCATATTCAACCCCCAAGACTCACCCACTTTGGGGTCCAGTACCAGTCCACCTGCGTATGCTGCTTTCTTTCTTCTACTCTTGCCTTTCCCCGAATCCACCTCCTCCTCTCCCTCTGCCTGCGCGAGGGAACACGAGAGAAAGTAAAACGGAGAAAGTGAGATGGAGCGAGAAAAAATTTGAGAGAAACAGAGAAAGTGAGAAAAGGAGAGGTGAACGTAAGAGAGAAATGTAGAATGTCCATCTTGCAGTAGGTCCATACAGTGAGTGAGTGATGATAGGCAAATCTAAATATTTTATTACATTGGTAGGCTTCCTGTTCCTTTTAGTGCAAAAACCTGAATACGCCAGACCTCAAAATCCCTAAAACCGTGTGTGTTTAGACTTTAGTTTAGTGCAGTTCTCTACCCTGGTTCTGGCTACCACACAAAGGGGAAAAAAATCAAGGGTCTGGCATTGGCCTCATGCAAGTGTGTGTGTACCAGTTCTTGTTGGGCCTTCTTGAAGGAGGGTTTGTCAGGTACGATGTAGTTCTTGTCATGGAAGGCATGGAGCAGTAGATACTCATTCCTCTCAGAACGACCCCCCATCAGAGTACGAGACTAGAGAGAGGGAGGAGAGGAAAGGAGAGGTAAGAGACAGGGAAGGGGGAGAGGGCATGTGTTAAGAATTACTCTGCATTTCATTCAATGGTGAGCGCGTCTCTCTCACCAGTACATTGCCTGCTATGTTGGTGATCTGCAGGGCGAGAGGAAGCACGTTGAGCTCACACATGATCTGGAGGATCAGCTTGGCATCCGTCCACGTCAACTCCAACAGGTACAACAGGTGGGGGGAGTCACTAAGGGAGGGACAGACACACACCAGGACCTTTACAACTGAACTTAAGATTTTTTATTGTGGGACCAAGCACTCATATGGAGAGGCGCACACACACACACACCTGTAGAGGTTTTTGATGTTCTCAGCAGGTATGGTGGCTCTATCAGTCTTCAGCACCTGAGCAGCCAGCTCAGTCAGGTGGTAGCTCTTACAGCGAATCAGCTCCTTGGCCGAGATCTCCACGTCACACACCAGACGACCACAGGTGGCGCTCTTCTCTGCAAAGCCACCGCGACCCTACGCAGCACAGGAACCAGAGAGGAAGACCATTAACACCCACTCTAACCTCCATTATCCTTTGCTCTAGGCCTAGATACAGACCAAAGCCACCGCAAAGGAGTGTGACATGTGCAAGCATAATGAAGGAGGCTTTAGCTCAGTGGGCTAACATGGTCTTGAGTAGCTCTGAGGACCCGGATTCGAGTCCCTGGTACTCACCCCTAGTTTGGGCATGTTGGACCTCTTGAGGCGTCCGATCTTGGACCAGTGGGGGACCTTACACACAGTGATCCTCTGGAGGAGCACTTCCAGGTCAAAGCCAAAGATATCATGACCCTACAGGAAGTAGATGAGAAGTGAGGTCAGCTGAGGTGTAAACATAGACGTAATATACAGTGCATTCGGAAAGAATTCATTCCACAGTTACGTTACAGCCTTATTCTAAAATGGATTAAATCATTTTCCCCCCCTCTATCTACACACAATACCCCATAATGACAAAGCGAAAACCGTTTTTGACATTTTTGCAATTTTATAAAAAATAAACTTATTTACATAAGTATTCAGACCCTTTGCTATGAGACTCGAAATTGAGCTCCATTCATCATCCTTGAGATGTTTCTACAACTTGATTGGAGTCCACCTGTGGTAAACTCAATTGATTGGACATGATTTGGAAAGGCACACACCTGTCTATATAAGGTCCCACAGTTGACAGAGCATGTCAGAGCAAAAACCAAGCCATGAGGTCGAAGGACTTGTCCATAGATCTCCGAGACAGGATTGTGTCGAGGCACAGATCTGGGGTAGGGTACCAAAACATTTCTGCAGCATTGAATTTCCCCAAGAACACAGTGGCCTTCATGGTTCTTAAATGGAAGAAGATTGGAACCACCAAGACTCTTCCTAGAGCTGGCCGCCCGGCCAAACTGTGCAATCGGGGGAGAAGCGCCTTGGTCAGGGAGGTGACCAAGAACCCGATGGTCACTCTGACAGAGCTCCTCTGTGGAGATGGGAGAACCTTCCAGAAGGACAACCATCTCTGCATCACTCCACCAATCAGGCCTTTATGGTAGAGTGGCCAGACGGAAGCCACTCCTCAGTAAAAGGCACATGACAGCCTGCTTGGAGTTTGCCAAAAGGCACTTAAAGGACTCAGACCATGAGAAGCAAGATTCTCCGGTCTGATGAAACCAAGATTGAACTCTTTGGCTTGAATGCCAAGTGTCACGTCTGGAGGAAACCTGGCACCATTCCTACAGTGAAGCATGGTTTCAGCGGCAGGGACTGGGAGACTAGTCAGGATTGAGAGAAAGATGAACGAAGCAAAGTACAGAGAGATCCTTGATGAAAACCTGCTCCAGAGCGCTCAGGACCTCAGACTGGGGCAAAGGTTCACCTTCCAATAGGACAATGACCCTAAGCACACAGCCAAGACAACGCAGGAGTGGCTTCGGGACAAGTCTCTGAATGTCCTTGAGTGGCCCAGCTAGAGCCCGGACTTGAACCCGATCAAACATCTCTGGAGAGAACTGACAATAGCTGTGCAGCAAAACTCCCCTTCCAACCTGACAGAGCATGAGAGGATTTGCAGAGAAGAATGGGAGAAACTCCCCAAATACAGGTGTGAAGACTTGAGACTGTAATCGCTGCCAAAGGTGCTTCAACAAGGTACTGAGTAAAGGGTCTGAATACTCACGTAAAAGTGATTACAGTTTTTTATTTTTTGATACATTTGCAAAAAATTCTAAAAACATGTTTTTGCTTTGTCATTATGGGGTATTGTGTGTAGATTGATGAGGGGGGAAAACTATTTAGGCTGTAACATTACAACATTTGGAAAACATCAAGGGGTCTGAATACTTTCCGAATACACTGTATGAAAATGACATCAAAGTAGCTCCTACGCATCTTATATTTTCAATTAGCTTATTAAGTCACTCAATAATCTCATATGAAGCTGGTCTGTAGCTTTATGGTTCTGCTATGTAGCTTGTCACTCATAAGTAGCTGGTATGTACCGTATTTTCCGCACTATAAGGCGCACCGGATTATAAGGCGCACCTTCAATGAATGGCCTATTTTAGAACTGTTTTCATATATAGGGCGCACCGGATTATAAGGCACATAGAATAGAAAATACTGAAGTCAAACGTTTGACTGGGGTTGCGTTATGCATCCACTAGATGGAGCTGTGCTAAAGGGAATGTCAACAAAACAGTCAGATAAAGTCAAACTTTATTAAGCGTTCTGACAACTCCGTTCACTCCCATGGTAACGTTGTTCAAACGTTAATGTGCATATTAACAATATCTCCCAGCCTTGCTCACTCTTCTCCCAAACGTGGAGGGGAACTTTTCCCTGATTCAGTAAACACGTAGTAAAAGAAACAGTCTGATACCACTAAATCAAACGTTAGTGCATAACTCAACATTGTTCAGTTACGTATAACACGTAAAGCTTTCCCCGTCCACGAATCCCTCAAATTCTTCTTCTTCAGTGTCCGAATTGAACGGAAACTCTGTTTAGTCTTCTTTACTTGGCGCAGGTCATCTTCTTGCTTCCTCCACTTCCGTACCATTGATTCATTAATGTTGAATTCTCTCGCTGTTGCTCTATTCCCATATTCTACTGCGTAAGCGTGTCTCTTGAAAGGTGCCATTTTGGGGTCTTTATACACACACAAGTGGTGTGAGACTGTGAGTAAGCACAGTACCGGTGTTTACTGACTACGGTAGCCGTAATGCTGCAAGCGGTGCGGCTTTGTAGTTTACCAGTCGTACTGAAACATTTCATTATTATTAAATTGTTTTTATTGATTTTTCATACTGAAACATTTTGACAGAGCGCCTTGAGCGCCGTGTACAACCAGTATGGATCAACCAATTAACCAATTGATCCATATATAAGGCGCTCCGGATTATAAGGCGCACTGTCGTTTTTTGAGAAAATTAAAGGCTTTTAAGTGCGCCTTATAGTGCGGAAAATACGGTAGTTTCCCGTCCTACTCACCACCACAACATCAGGGTCGATCTTGTGCATCTTGGCCAGGAAGAATCCCAGCAGAGTTCTCTCAGTGGCTGCTATCTCCACCTTACCATTCTGACAAAGAGGGTGAGATAGAGAAGAGAAAGTGGGGAGGGGGGGGGGTCAGTGATCAAGTCAGAGGAGGAGGGGGAAGCATTTCTAAGTATTTCAACAGGGCTCTGACTCTTCACCTGCTAATGGACAGGATTTCAGAGAAACCAGTGTGTTGTTGTTCTGTCATCACTCACCTTCTTCTTTACAGCATCCATGAAGTCATATGGGAAGATACAGTCGTTGGGTTTACTGACCACTAAAACACACACACACACACACACAGGACAGAACACTGAGTCAGCAAACATTTGAGACAGTGAACAAAGCTACAACATCCTTCCTCTCCTCCCTTGCAGGTTTTGATGCCAACTCACCACAGAAGTGTGTCTGGTAGGGGGGTCGAGGGGGGGCCTTGTCCAGGTGGAACCTGTGGTGGACCAGGGCAGCCAGGGACACAATCTAGGGACGGACAGGAAGCAGGAAATAATAGGTAAGGTTCAGGCCAGTTGCATCTCCGTAATTATTTTGAACTGTTTCGATCTAAGAAGAATAGCCGTCTAATGAGTCCGAGTCAGTATCACACACAATCACACCACACAGACAGAGACAGAGAAATAAAAACGTAATATTCATCAGTACCTTACAAGTTCTACTCTAATATATTGTTTCACTACTTATTTACTACATACATGAGTCGTAAGTCAGTAATGATGATTTTGTAATTTGAGTAGTGATGAGCAGAGTTTTGGGACATGCCTACTGGTGAACACACATTTCCTATTCGCATTACTATACAACTCCAGCTTAATTACTGTTTTTATTGGGCATTTGGGAATAGACTACTTAATAGCTACGAAAAAGTGTCTTGCTTCTGACTGGCAGCTTTAGTGTCGTCGGTCGGGAGAAGGGCGGGTGGGATGTGTGAGGAAAACGGCACGTGAACGGCCACCTGAAAGGCAGGAGCACGGTTGCCGCTTGATAAAGCGGAATATCGCGGGCGCCCCGTGAATGAGACAATTGGCAAAAAAAAGGTCTGGAGGTTGTTGCAGAGAACGTCACATAAATGTAGAACTGGCGCCAGCGCAGGATGCAGCGTTGTGTCTTTCCCCTTCATGTGGCTCTTCAGGGCCGATTCACCCATGCTCGCAATGTCAAACTCTGAAGCATTTTTTGCAACTTACACGGTGTGGGCATGGGTTGGGTCCAGTGATGTAGTGGTAAAAAAAGGTGAGTAAGCTATACTCATCAAAAATATAAAACGCAACATGTAAAGTGTCCCATGTTTCATGAGCTGAAATAAAAGTTCCCAGAAATGTTTCATACGCACAAAAGGCAGGTTGAATCTACATTTGCCTGGCATTTTAGCCATCGATGTGATGTTTGGCGGCGCCTAATCAGTCAGTTCTGAACCTGCCTGGCTGAGTGGCAGTGTGGGTGGAATGAGCGAGCTCGCCTGGCAACCACAGCACGAAACACGTGAGGAAATAAAACTCTAGTCTGTCTGCCTGGAAATGAATTCGGAAGGCCAATACATTTTTCTAATATTTTTCATAAACATATTTGATAATTCTCCTCATTTTAATTCAAGTACTAACTTGAGAAAATGTCTGATTTTCAAGGTATTCCAGTACTTGGAATTTCAGAGTGTCAAATTCAAGTACTTTAAGCACCTTATGTGAACCCTGGAGAGGGGGGGTAAGTCAAAGTCTAGGGCCTGTTGTTTTGTCCAGACTCTTCAGATATGAAGGGTTAATGTGTAACCGTGGCTTTTCAGCCCATTTGCGGCTCAGTGGCTGGAAAATTTGAACAATAACATGCAAACACAGAGGTAATGGCTGTGGTGCCACAGAGAGGGTATAACCAAAGCTAACATAACAGGCCATCAGATCACAGAAAACGTTGCAGTAACAGAGTTTCTACCACCATCACAAACAATCCCTACCAGACCTACAGTGTGTTTTACTTCATGCCATAACATCCACTATCCATTTTGATTGGAATGTGCATTATCTATCTATGGGCTGATTGATTTGATAAGAGATGGGGCCCATTGTTCAAGGGAATCATAGAATTAGTAATTTACTAGATTACTCACAGTGAGTGTAGCAATATAACTCATTGAATGGGAACATTCTCGCTTCAGACCATGTCAATCTCATAGAATGGGAAAGTCTGTTCTAGTGTCTGAATGGGAATGTGTTCTTGGAATTTTAATTCTATGGGTTAGTTAAAAGGTTCTTGTTCCACTTGTTAGTTCCACCTGGACTAAAAACTGCTGTGATGCAATATCCAGAGTGCTGGGGTTGGGGAGAGTGTTGTGCTGCCGTTAACCTATCTAAATAAGGGGTGTTCAACCGGGGGTTCGCGGCCCCAAGGTACTGTAGGGGGTCCGCGAAAATATATATTTAACAGAATAAACACATTTTGAATTACATATACTACCGGTCAAAAGTTTTAGAGTGTGCAAAGCTGTCATCAAGGCAAAGGGTGGCTACTTTGAAGAATCTCAAATATAAACTATATTCTGATTTGTTTAACACTTTTTTGGTTAATACATGATTCCATAAGTGTTATTTCATAGTTTTGATGTCTTCACTATTATTCTACAATGTAGAAAACCGTAAAAAATAAAGAAAAACCCTTGAATGAGTAGGTGTTCTAAAACTTTTGACTGGTAGTGTAGCTACAGTAGAAAATAAGAGAATATCTTCTTTCTAATGATGTCAACTTCATTTCTCAACTCCAAATATTGAGTCAATTAAACTCACTGGAGTATCTGACAGGCTTTGAAAAAGCAGCCGCGAATAGACTACCAGTGCGGCAAGTAAGCTTTCTTGACTTGGACATACATTTTTTCAAAACGTCTGACATTTGTTTAACCAGCTAAACAGCTGCTCTTAGCGAAAATGTGTTTGGAGTTACCTTTCTAGCTAACAGGCTATGCTAGAGTTTACACTTCCTCTTCCAATTATAATGTAGGGAGGTCAATATAATGAAAAACTATCTACCAACTCTATTCATTTTCAAATGTTGATTACTTGTCCTTGCCATTATCATTCACCTGATAAGATGTTATATTTATTTTTTGGTTACGGTATGATGGGGGTCTATGGCTCGCCGGTTTGCTGGGGAGGGGGTCCCTGGGCAAGAGAAGGTTTAAAACCCCTGATCTAAACCTATGACAGACAGAGAGACAGACCTCGTTGTGGTGTGTCTTGGGGTTCTGTACAGTCTTCAGGCTGATGGACATGACCGTGAGAGGTGGAGGAGGCAGGTCTTTGACCACGGTGACCAGGTCACTACGCATCGCCACCGCTTCCACCTTACACCAGCTCACAGGCACGCTGCTCAACTCTACAGGGAGACAGGAGAGAGGGTTAGTGTGTTAGAGGTGTGTGTGTTGCTTGTTTGTGTGAGTGTGGGTGTGTGCGCATCTGTGTGTCTCTGAGAGCGTTTGTGTGTGTGTGTAGTCTCACGTGGGGTTTTGATGTCCAGCCAGCAGGGTCCTTTGATCTTCCTGCTGAGGAGGAAGTGTTCCAGGCTGGAGGTGTTGGTTCCAAACACCTTGGAGAAAGTCGCCCCCTTGAGGTCCGAGGGCAGAGACGGATACTCAGCCTGCACAAAAAAATATAATAACAATGGATAAGATATACGAGAGAGAGAGAGAGAGCCCGAGCGAGAATACTCACAGAGTATCTGACTTCCAGGTACTCGGACTCTGTAGGGACGTCAGCAATCTCAAAGGCGTAGCTCTTCTCCACTTTCTACAGAGGGAAACAGAGAGCAGTCAGTCTATCAACTAATCAATCAATCAATCAATGTGTCTATAATAAACATGTTAAGGACGTCATGAAATGAAACCATTGGTTCCCATGTGTCGGCTACTTCCTGGTCTCTGCTATGACATTCTGTAAGTCTAATCCTTCTCTATCTGGTCCTAGGGGAGACGGCACACAGACCTTGGACTTGAACTTCATGATCTTGAACTTCTCAGAGAGGTTATTGACCTCCTGGTAGACGTCCATCATCCCCACCGGAGTGTCTGTCTCCTCGCCTGTCTTTGGGTTCACCTTCTGTCAATCACAACACACAACCAATCAGGAGAGCAATCCCTAAACACTCAAGACAGCATTAAGTGGAAACTTCAACCTTCCCTAATAAAGCTCATCAGAGCCAGTTTGGGTCACAGTTGATCCCAATAGTCTAACATGGTGTGAAAATGTGGCTATTCTGGAGTAGATGATCATGTGACAGGAAACAGGACTCACACGTTCGCGGGGCAGGAAGTGCATGGTCCTCTCGATGTTCTTCACTGACACACAGCAGCTGACGTGGGCCTTGGCCGACTCGATCCACACCTTACCAAATAGGTACACCACACCTGGAATACACACATTACATAACCATAAAATTACCACACGCACACATCTTAACATGTTTAGCCACATCTTTGTTTAGGAAGGGCTCACTTGCTTGGCTGTTTTAGTGAGGATTCCTGGACATCTGATTGGTAATACGAACTCGGTTGGCTGCACTGGTCTATGGGTTTAGTAAGAACACACCTGTTTGGCTGTACTAGTCTATTGGTTTGGTAAGAACACACCTGGTTGGCTGTACTAGTCTATTGGTTTGGTAAGAACACACCTGGTTGGCTGTACTAGTCTATTGGTTTGGTAAGAACTCACCTGGTTGGCTGTACTAGTCTATTGGTTTGGTAAGAACTCACCTGGTTGGCTGTACTAGTCTATTGGTTTGGTAAGAACTCACCTGGTTGGCTGTACTAGTCTATTGGTTTGGTAAGAACTCACCTGGTTGGCTGTATTAGTCTATTGGTTTGGTAAGAACTCACCCGTTTGGCTGTACTAGTCTATTGGTTTGGTAAGAACACACCTGGTTGGCTGTACTAGTCTATTGGTTTGGTAAGAACTCACCTTGTTGGCTGTACTAGTCTATTGGTTTGGTAAGAACTCACCTGGTTGGCTGTACTAGTCTATTGGTTTGGTAAGAACTCACCTGGTTGGCTGTACTAGTCTATTGGTTTGGTAAGAACTCACCTGTTTGGCTGTACTAGTCTATTGGTTTGGTAAGAACACACCTGGTTGGCTGTACTAGTCTATTGGTTTGGTAAGAACACACCTGGTTGGCTGTACTAGTCTATTGGTTTGGTAAGAACTCACCTGGTTGGCTGTACTAGTCTATTGGTTTGGTAAGAACTCACCTGGTTGGCTGTACTAGTCTATTGGTTTGGTAAGAACTCACCTGGTTGGCTGTACTAGTCTATTGGTTTGGTAAGAACTCACCCGTTTGGCTGTACTAGTCTATTGGTTTGGTAAGAACACACCTGGTTGGCTGTACTAGTCTATTGGTTTGGTAAGAACTCACCTTGTTGGCTGTACTAGTCTATTGGTTTGGTAAGAACTCACCTGGTTGGCTGTACTAGTCTATTGGTTTGGTAAGAACTCACCTGGTTGGCTGTACTAGTCTATTGGTTTGGTAAGAACACACCTGGTTGGCTGTACTAGTCTATTGGTTTGGTAAGAACTCACCTGGTTGGCTGTACTAGTCTATTGGTTTGGTAAGAACTCACCTGGTTGGCTGTACTAGTCTATTGGTTTGGTAAGAACTCACCTGGTTGGCTGTACTAGTCTATTGGTTTGGTAAGAACTCACCTGGTTGGCTGTACTGCTCCTCGAAGGCGTCTAGCCAATAGAAGCGGAACATGAGCTCTCCCTCTGGCCCCTCGACCAATGGGAGACGGCTGGTGTCGACTTGCACCTCCACAGGGGCCTCACTGTCCCCCTCCTCCTGACCCCAAGACCCCCCCAGCACGCCCCTCCTGGAGAAACAGGACAGAGGGGTTAAAAAGGTTCCCATGATCCAACGGTCGCTAATGTAAACACACACACACAAAGGTATTTGGCCATGACTCATAGCATAACCCACAGAGACAGAAAACTCTAGTGCCCAAAAGCCTATTTCAGCATTGGCAGTGCCATTGTGGACTTTCACCATTTTTAAGTTGTCAACTTGGTGGGACTTCCTATGGTTTAAGGAAGGATAACACAATTCCATCCAGGTCACCAGGAGGGATCAGCCAATTAATTATATGTGAGCAAACATTCCATAACTGCAGGTGACAGTGAATCACCAACGATGGCTTTATACATGTTCAAACAGTATGCACCCTTTCAAATTGTTTGCCAACTCATAAAAGTAGTAGAAGAAAATGGACTACTTGAAAATGGAGATGGCCTCAATGGCACTGCCTGTGCTCTCACAGACACCATAATGGCCAGATACAATGATGCCATGTCTAGCTAAGTCTATGGTAGAACCACTAACAGAAGACAAGCAAGCAGACACACACTCACAGTAGGACCGGGTCCTGTGGTTCTGCTTTGGGTTCCACTTTAATGGCCGGTTTGGTCTCTGGCTCCTCCTCTTCATTTACAGGGCCCTCCTTTTCCTGTTCAAGCCCCACCTCCATGGGTTCGTCAAAGTCCACCCCGTCAAACTGCAGAGAGTTGTCCTCTGGAAGAGAGGGGATGGGAGATTGAGACCCAACCAAATCATGAGAAAACAAAAAGAGAATTACTTGACACATTGGAAACAATTAACAAAAAAACAGAGCAAACTGGAATGCTATTTGGCCCTAAACAGAGAGTACACAGTGGCAGAATACCTGACCACTGTGACTGACCCAAACTTAGGGAAAGCTTTGACTATGTACAGACTCAGTGAGCATAGCCTTGCTATTGAGAAAGGCCGCTGTAGGCAGACATGGCTCTCAAGAAAAGACCGGCTATGTGCACACTGCCCACAAACTGAGGTGGAAACTGAGCTGCACTTCCTAACCTCCTGTCAAATGTATGACCATATTAGAGAGACATATTTCCCTCAGATTACACAGATCCACAAAGAATTCGAAAACAAACCCAATTTTGATAAACTCCCTTATCTACTGGGTGAAAAACCAGTGTGCCATCACAGCAGCAAGATTTGTGACCTGTTGCCACAAGAAAAGGGCAACCAGTGAAGAACAAACACCATTGTAAATACAACCCATATTTATGTTTATTTATTTTCCCATTTGTACTTTAACTATTTGCACGTTGATACAACACTGTATATATACATAATTACATTTGAAACGTAGGCAGACCTGGCTCTCAAGAGAAGACAGGCTATGTGCACACTTGTAATGTTTACTGTTAATATTTATTGTTTATTTCACTTTTGTTTAATATCTACATATCTACATACGTTTCCCATGCCAATAAAGCCCTTAAATTGAAATTGAAATTAGCTGGTCAGACTGACAGCCATTGGGGAAAAGGCAGTGTTTCCCCTAGGATAGTTTGCGTGGCCAATGGTGCACTCTCCGACTGAACATTTTAGAGGCCCTCCTCTTGGCTGCAGAGACAATTTTGCTGTTTAAAGCTATTTTCCTACAATTCTACATATTTTGCCATGGGGCTGAGAAAAAATTTGCAGTTTTAAAGTAACTGTCCAGTGAAAATCTCACTTTTAAAAGTTCATATTCTGTTAACTCAAACCCAAATAATGTTGTTGACTCGTCCTATACTCGTATGTGGCCAAAGCATAAATTGGAGAAAAAAAAAGACACTTCAAAAACCCCACCTCAAACTTGTATCTTAAAACAGACCATTTCAATGCTTGCTATTTCCTTATAGAGTATGATGTCATATTCCTGAGGAGAATGAGCTGGCGAATCAGCGGTCTAGAAGAGGATGAGCTGGCCAATAAGCGGTATACTCATATTAATATTTTCAATGACCGGTATTCTGTTATAGGGGTACGCCCATACCATTCAAACACAGAAAATCTGCTTTTTAACATACTTAAACTGAACAAAAATATAAACGCAACATGGAACAATTTCAAATATTTTACTGAGTTACAGTTCATATAAGGAAATCAGTCAATTGAAATAAATAAATTAGGCCTTATCTATGAATTTCACATGACTGGGAATACAGATATGCATTGGTTGGTCACAGACTATTTTTTTTTAAAAGGTAGGGGCGTGGATCAGAAAACCAGTCAGTATCTGACCTGACAGGTTGCTCCTACCAGGTGGCGTGGCGAGAATCTGTCTCCGCACCACGTGCTCTCACCACTGGTGTCCCCCAGGGCTCAGTTCTAGGCCCTCTCCTATTCTCGCTACGCTATACACCTATACACCAAGTCACTCGCTATACACCAAGTCACTTGGCTTTGTCATATCCTCACATGGCCTCTCCTATCATTGCTACGCAGACGACACACAATTAATCTTCTCCTTTCCCCCTTCTGATAACCAGGTGGCGAATCGCATCTCTGCATGTCTGGCAGACATATCAGTGTGGATGACGGATCACCACCTCAAGCTGAACCTCGGCAAGACAGAGCTGCTCTTCCTCCCGGGGAAGGACTGCCCGTTCCATGATCTCGCCATCACGGTTGACAACTCCGTTGTGTCCTCCTCCCAGAGTGCGAAGAGCCTTGGCATGACCCTGGACAACACCCTGTCGTTCTCCGCTAACATCAAGGCGGTGACCCGATCCTGTAGGTTCATGCTCTACAACATTCGCAGAGTACGACCCTGCCTTACACAGGAAGCGGCACAGGTCCTAATCCAGGCACTTGTCATCTCCCTTCTGGATTACTGCAACTCGCTGTTGGCTGGGCTCCCTGCCTGTGCCATTAAACCCCTACAACTCATCCAGAACGCTGCAGCCCGTCGGGTGTTCAACCTTCCCAAGTTCTCTCACGTCACCCCGCTCCTCCGCACACTCCACTGGCTTCTAGTTGAAGCTCGCATCTGCTACAAGACCATGGTGCTTGCCTACGGAGCTGTGAGGGGAACGGCACCTCCGTACCTTCAGGCTCTGATCAGTCCCTACACCCAAACGAGGGCATTGCGTTCATCCACCTCTGGCCTGCTGGCCCCCCTACCTCTGTGGAAGCACAGTTCCCGCTCAGCCCAGTCAAAACTGCTCGCTGCTCTGGCACCCCAATGGTGGAACAAGCTCCCTCACGAAGCCAGGACAGCGGAGTCACTCACCACCTTCCGGAGACACTTGAAACCCCACCTCTTTAAGGAATACCTGGGATAGGATAAAGTAATCCTTCTACCCCCCTTACCCCACCCCAAAGAAAGAAAAAAATTAACATATTGTAAAGTGGTTATCCCACTGGCTATAAGGTGAATGCACCAATTTGTAAGTCGCTCTGGATAAGAGCGTCTGCTAAATGACGTAAATGTAATGTAAATGTAATGGTGTGACCACCATTTGCCTCATGCAGCGCAACACATCTCCTTCGTATAGAGTTGATCAGGCTGTTGATTGTGGCTCGTGGAATGTTGTCCCACTCCTCTTCAATGTCTGTGCAAAGCTGTTGGATACTGTCGGGAACTGGAACACGCTGTCTTACACATCAATCCAGAGCATCCCAAACATGCTCAATGGGTGACATGTATGGTGATTATGCAGGCCATGGAAGAACTGGGACAGTTTCTGCGTCCAAGAATTGTGTACAGATCCTTGCGACATGGCAGCGGATGAATGGCACGACAATGGACCGCAGGATCTCGTCACGGTATCTCTGTGCATTCAAATTGACCGATTTGAATGCAATTGTGTTTGTTGTCCGTAGCTTATGCCTGTCCATACCATAACCCCACCGCCACCATGGGGCACTCTGTTCACAACGTTGACATCAGCAAACTGCTCACTCACACAACGCTTTATACACTGTCTGCCATCTGCCAAGTACAGTTGAAACCGGGATTCATCTGTGAAGAGCACACTTCTCCAGCGTGCCATTGGCCATTGAAGGTGAGCATTTGCCCACTGAAGCCGGTTACGACGCAGAACTGCAGTCAGGTCAAGACCCCGGTGAGGACTACGAGCACGCCGATGAGCTTCCCTCAGACAGTTTCTGACAGTTCGTGCAGAAATTATTCGGTTGTGCAAACCCACAGTTTCATCAGCTGTCCGGGTGGCTGGTCTCAGACGACCCTTTACCTGCAGGTAAAGAAGCCGGATGTGGAGGTCCTGGGCTGGCGTGGTTACACGTGGTCTGCGGTTGTGTAGTCGGTTGGACGTACTGCCAAATTCTCTTAAACGACGTTGGAGGTGGTAGAGAAATTAACATTAAATTCTCTGGCAACAGCTCTGGTGGACATTCTTGCAGTTAGCATGCCAATTGCACGCTCCTTCAAAACTTAAGACATCTGTGGCATTGTGTTGTGTGCCAAACTGCACATTTTAGAGTGGTCTTTTATTGTACACCTGTGTAATGATCATGCGGTTTAATCAGCTTCTTGATATGCCACACCTGTCAGGTGGATGGATTATCTTGGCAAAGGAGAAATGCTCAATAACAGGTGTGTAAATACATTTGTGCAAAAAAAGTGAGAGAAATAAGCTTTGTGTGTATGGAACATTTCTGGGATATTTTATTTGAGCTCATGAAACATGGGACAAACACTTTACATGTTGCGTTTATATTTTTGTTCAGTGTACAATTTTTTGGAGGGAAAACTATTTCACTCATATTGCAAGTAATTATAGGTCATATTTCATAGGAATCTGGAAACAATGGAAAGTTCCTTTAAAGCTAATTTCCTGCAATTCTACACATTTTGCATTGCTTATGCCGTTTTCTTATGCTATCCAAGTGACTCAAACATAAAGTCAATGGCGGGCTGCGCCATGCCATGCCATTTATTTTAGATTTTCATTGACTCAAATATGATCTTATTTTTAAAATATCTCCATTATCTTTTCTACATACTTTATACCTGGTTTTAGTCGTTTAAGTTTAGAGTTAAGACATTTGAGTTGAGAGTGGTTACATTTCTCAAGCCCCATCCATCAGCTTTTTAACGAAACAGGGGTGTAGTCCCCGTAGCTCAGTTGGTAGAGCATGGCGCTTGCTGCGCCAGGGTTGTGGGTTCATTTCCCACGGGGGGCCAGTATGAAAATGTAGGCACTCACTAACTGTAAGTCGCTCTGGATAAGAGCGTCTGCTAAATGACTAAAATGTAAAAATGTGAAACCGCTTTATCATTGTGTCAACTACTGATTGCCCCTTTAAGCCTAGTCCTAGACTAAAAAGTACTTTAAATTTATATTTTTAGTCTAGAACTAGGCTTAATCTGGGTCCAGGAAACTGGCCCAGCGAGTGCTAGATTAACTCCTAGTCTGATCTCTTACCCTCCTCCTCAATTTCTTCCACCTTCACTCTCTTCTTCTCCACGAGGACGGAGGGTCTGGAGGTCGGGGGGCGGGACGGCACCCGGGGAGTCAGCTCACCAGGAGGAGGGCGTTTCACCTTTGTCCCCTGGGCAGAGGGAGACTCCTGCGATGGAGGGAAGGGACACATTACAACAGGAAGAAGACCAGGGGTGTACTCAGTAACGTTAGACCTTAATGGAATATAAGAGGGGGCAGGGATCAATGGAGAGAGAGAGAGAGAAAGAGAATAAGTGTACCTTAGGGGTTTGGGTTTTGATGGAGAAGGGGTTCATGGGAGTTCCGGGGGCCTTCTTCTTCTTCAGCGTGACGACCGGAGGAGTCAGGAGAGACGGCCTCTGAAAGTGGTGGCAGATGGAGACTCTCAGACATACTGATAGTGTATTCTCCCCCAGTGAGTCCATGTCTCAGTGAAAAATAATCAAACAAGCTGAAATCTAAGCATCTACCAAATGATCTAGCTGAACTTCGTTTAAGAGAGGGGAATTACAGGAGCTGGACTAAACCATACAAAGCAACCTGACAAAAAACATTATAGCTGAAGCGTTGTTGTACCACTAGCTGAGTAAACTTCATGTTTGAGTGAGTCGACATGCACTGTTTTTCCCCGCTGTGAGAAGGTATGGAGGTTGACAGGACAGGAGAGACTGACCTCAGAGTGCAGGTCCTGTAGAATGTCCCCCAGTAGGTCGTCTTTGGACAGGTCCACATCTTTCTGTGAGACACAAAACACACAATCCTGGTTCAACTACAAAATAGAGACATTAAATGGACTAGAACAAACACACACTATGTAGTGTTTTGGATTGCATGTATAGGGTCACAGAGGCTGAGAAACACACGAAGGGAAGGGATTTGTGATAAACAGGTGCACAAATACAAACACTCACCTCAGCAGGTTTCTTGACGTTGCTGTTCATGAAGAGGTTTTTGATACTGTTGGGTTTGGCCACCGCTGCCTTCTTAATGTTCTTCTTAGAGTCTGCTCCCTTAGCGCCCGCTTTACCTACACACATACAAACAAACGATAAATAGGCTGGGGAGACACACAGGCTTACTTTCTCACACACACACAGGGTTCCTACCTTTGGCGCCTTTCTCCAACACATCATCTGCCAAATCCTCATCAAAGATTTCTCTCCCATCCTCCACATATCCTGTGCCATCTGAGAGAGAGAGAGAGAGAGCTTGCTATAACTTGGGACTGAGAAGCAGAAAGGGTCTGAAAGTATTTCAGACCAACTCACCATCATCAATGATCCAGTCATCGTCCTGCCTCTCTCTCACCATCCGAGAGTACTGCTCCTCGTCCACCTCCTCATACACACTAGTCAAATCCTCCACCTACACACAGCACACACAGATTCAACACACACTTCAAAACAAGGCTTGGCTATAACACCCACACTATAACTTACACACAGATTAAAAGGGGCGGACACAAACACACCTGTCAGATCAGGACATGGACAACAAACACAACTCTCTCACCTCGTATTTGACCTTCTCTCCCTTCTTAGCTCTCTTGAGTTGCTCCAGAGCTGACTTCCTCCCTGTCTTCTCCTTCTTCTCCCTCCTGGAACGACCCACTGCCAGGCCACAGTCATCCTCTGGAGAGAGAGAAAAGAAGAGAGAGTGGGAAAGAGTGAGGGGTGAGAGCGAGATGGAGAGAGGGGTGAGATTGAGATGGAGGGAGCGGAAGAGAGAGAGGGGAAGAGAGGGAGAGAAAGTAGAGAGTTCAAAACCCAGTTGTTCCCATTGATCTCCTACAGGCATGTGACAGACAGCTTTTAATGAGATTCTCTGATACTTTTGTATAATTTTTTGCCAGTAGAATGTAGCACTCAGGAGCCATAAGTGATTCCTGAAAATGGTGTCCTACACATATTTGCAGATACAGTATGTGCAACACATCATCGCTCTCTCTCTTCCTCTCTGCTGTTTCCACTGAGGTGTTGGGCCCGCCCTGCATCCTCATTGGATTACGCTGGGCAGGCGTCTTGCTAGATGTCAAATGCGAGGGGCTGAAGCTCATTGGCTACAACTCGAATTGCTGGAGGCTGGGGGGGGGGATTAAGAGAAAATGGCGCCCAGCACAGCTTCGAGAAAAGTTACTTTCAAAATAGGGATTTCGTGGCTAATCGAGATAAAACAGTAATTCTGTTCATGTCTTATGCATGTATGAACTACACATTCAGCCCAAAGCGGGAGGTTTAAAAAATAATTTCTGAGTCGCCAAAGTACCGGCGGAGTAACTGTACGTCTTAAATTATAGAATGTTAACATCACAGTAGCTAAATGGCCAGCTAACTGTGGGTAATTATGCAATTTATGAACATTCGGTGTTAATGTAATGGCACGTAGCTACCTACATTTAGTCATTCTAGTAGTTGCTTGCTTTGTTGTTAGCGCGCGCTAGTTAACAGTAACGTAGGCTGACAGCTTGTTGGCTAAGCCGTGTCTGCGTGTTCACGCTTGTCTAGCTAACTTGCTTGTTTGCAGTACCTTTCCGTTCAGACTCACCCCCGTCCGGGTTATCCACGTCCTTCTCTGGCTTAGAAACTGGAGACATTGCTATTTATTCAAAATGTATTGATAACCTTCAGCTCTTTCTTGGTAGCTACACAGTTCACCACAATAGAAGATTCCGCGCCAAAGCTCATTCCCGGGGAAAGTCATATGAAGGAAATGACGCAAAAAAAAGCAGCCAGTCAGAATATCGCTGGAGTTTCGAATCTTGGCATGGCAATGTGGTCCAGTGTCCGCTTGATGGCGATGTTCTTTCATAGTCCATGTAGCCTACAGTAATGTTTGCAATGTCTTCATCACTTTATTAGTCTGGGCTGGTGTCGGGACTAAAAGCGTTTGTTGAAAAAGTACTAAATTGTCATACTTGAGTAAAAGTAAAGATACCTTAATAAAAAATAACTCAAGTGAAAGTCACCCAGTAAAATACTACTTGAGTAAAAGTCTAAAAGTATTTGGTTTTAAATATACTTAAGTATCAAAAGTAAATGGAATTGCTGAAATATACTTAAGTATCAAACGTACAAGTATAAATCATTTCAAATTCCTTATATTAAGCAAACCAGACAGCACAAATATTTGTTTTTTTGTTTTTTACAGATAGCCAGGGGCACACTCCAACACTCAGACATAATTTACAAACAAAGCATTTGTGTTTAGTGAGTCTGGCAGATCAGAGGCAGTAGGGATGACCAGGGATGTTCTCTTGATAAGTGCGTGAATTTGACTATTTTCCTATATGTAAGGGGTAAAATGTATGGAGTAAAAGGTACATCATTTTCTTTAGGAATGTAGTGAAGTAATGGTTGTCAAAAATATAAATAGCAAAGTAAAGTACAGATACCTCAAAAAACGACTTAACTTGTACTTTAAAGTATGTTTACTTCAGTACTTTACACCACTGACTATAAGGAATGTTGGTGATGGTGATGCTGTTTATTGCTTGCTTCATCAAGAACACTCGTGCTCTCGGCCACATGATGCCAACAACACTCTCTCTCTCTCTGTCTCTGTCTCTGTCTCTCTCTCGCTCGTTCAAAGGGCTTTATTGGCATGGGAAACATATGTTTACATTGCCAAAGCAAGTGAAATAGATAATAAACAAAAGTGAAATAAATAGAAAATTTACAGTAAACATTACACTCACAAAAGTTCCAAAGGAATAGAGACATTACAGATGTCATATTATGCCTATATACAGTGTTGTAACGATCTGCAAATAGTTAAAGTACAAAATGGAAAATAAACTAACATAAATATGAGTTGTATTTACAATGGTGTTTGTGCTTACATTTTACATTTTAGTCATTTAGCAGACGCTCTCATCCAGAGCGACTTACAGTTAGTGAGTACAACAGGTCACTCATTCACACACTCACACACTGTCCAACCTCTGTTCATGACCACTAGTCCCACCTCTGCGAGCTAGTGGCACATTTCTAAAAGAGAGCCGAGTCCTATCTAAAGGGTTCTGACTGAGCTCATAGCTGTACTCCCTCTAGTCACAACCTACAGTGGGGAGAACAAGTATTTGATACACTGCCGATTTTGCAGGTTTTCCTACTCACAAAGCATGTAGAGGTCTGTAATTTTTATCATAGGTACACTTCAACTGTGAGAGACGGAATCTAAAACAAAAATCCAGAAAATCACATTGTCTGATTTTTAAGTAATTCATTTGCATTTTATTGCATGACATAAGTATTTGATACATCAGAAAAGCATAACTTAATATTTGGTACAGAAACCTTTGTTTGCAATTACAGAGATCATACATTTCCTGTAGGTCTTGACCAGGTTTGCACACACTGCAGCAGGGATTTTGGCCCATTCCTCCATACAGACCTTCTCCAGATCCTTCAGGTTTCGAGGCTGTTGCTGGGCAATACGGACTTTCAGCTCCCTCCAAAGATTTTCTATTGGGTTCAGGTCTGGAGACTGGCTAGGCCACTCCAGGACCTTGAGATACTTCTTACGGAGCCACTCCTTAGTTGCCCTGGCTGTGTGTTTCGGGTCGTTGTCATGCTGGAAGACCCAGCCACAACCCATCTTCAATGCTCTTACTGAGGGAAGGAGGTTGTTGGCCAAGATCTCGCGATACATGGCCCCATCCATCCTCACCTCAATACGGTGCAGTCGTCCTGTCCCCTTTGCAGAAAAGCATCCCCAAAGAATGATGTTTCCACCTCCATGCTTCACGGTTGGGATGGTGTTCTTGGGGTTGTACTCATCCTTCTTCTTCCTCCAAACACGGCGAGTGGAGTTTAGACCAAAAAGCTATATTTTTGTCTCATCAGACCACATGACCTTCTCCCATTCCTCCTCTGGATCATCCAGATGGTCATTGGCAAACTTCAGACGGGCCTGGACATGCGCTGGCTTGAGCAGGGGGACCTTGCGTGCGCTGCAGGATTTTAATCCATGACGGCGTAGTGTGTTACTAATGGGTTTCTTTGAGACTGTGGTCCCAGCTCTCTTCAGGTCATTGACCAGGTCCTGCCGTGTAGTTCTGGGCTGATCCCTCACCTTCCTCATGATCATTGATGCCCCACGAGGTGAGATCTTGCATGGAGCCCCAGACCGAGGCTGATTGACCGTCATCTTGAACATCTTCCATTTTCTTCCAGTTGTTGCCTTCTCACCAAGCTGCTTGCCTATTGTCCTGTAGCCCATCCCAGCCTTGTGCAGGTCTACAATTTTATCCCTGATGTCCTTACACAGCTCTCTGGTCTTGGCCATTGTGGAGAGGTTGGAGTCTGTTTGATTGAGTGTGTGGACAGGTGTCTTTTATACAGGTAACGAGTTCAAACAGGTGCAGTTAATACAGGTAATGAGTGGTGAACATGAGGGCTTCTTAAAGAAAAACTAACAGGTCTGTGAGAGCCGGAATTCTTACTGGTTGGTAGGTGATCAAATACTTATGTCATGCAATAAAATGCAAATTAATTACTTAAAAATCATACAATGTGATTTTCTGGATTTTTGTTTTAGATTCCGTCTCTCACAGTTGAAGTGTACCTATGATAAAAAATTACAGACCTCTACATGCTTTGTAAGTAGGAAAACCTGCAAAATCGGCAGTGTATCAAACACTTGTTCTCCCCACTGTATCTAAAGATGCTTTGACTGCGGAAAGTGTCCCCTTTTTATTGCAATGAAGCTTGTTTCAAGGGTGACCTTGGCTGGACTCTTAGGCGCTCACAAAAGATTATCCTGTCCCAGATAGGAGGATGAAAGCGCGCTCGGGCGTGGGGGACACGCAAACGCATAATATTATTGGCACAGTGACACTATAGTGCGTTCAACCACCAGTCCTACAAAAGTTCCATTGTAGCCCATGCAAGTCTCTACTACCCAGCTTTGTTCTTATTTTGGGCTTATTGAAGGAAGTAACACAGACAAAGTTGTAGAAATGTGATAGGCCTATTCTGTAGAACAAGAGTCCAGGTCCAGGATGACATTTTCTGGCCATTTGAGCTTGAAAAAATAATAGCCTATAGCACACTATCTGCTCCTATGAAACAACTTTGGGCACACAGTGCCTTCTTCAGTGTTACTAAATGAATGCTTGAAGTTCAGGTTTATGTAGACTTAAGAGGAAACCCCTCATGAAAAAGTACTATTGAATTACTACTACACAAGATCTACACAAAACCTACTGGTTTTACTACTTGATTGCTATTGAGATGTGTAGTAAACCAGTAGTAGTTTAAGTAGTAATGAGTGATACATTGGGAAATTTCACTACTGGTGAACACTACATATTTCCTATTCAAATCACTACATAATTCTCCCTTAATGACTAACTACTGAGCTTTTGGGTAACTACTACTTAAAGCCTACACATACCTAGACAATTCCTACATGTTCACTATTGAATTACTACGTAATGCCTACAGATTTAGTGCTGTATGCCTACTCAATCCCTATTGAATTATTACTGCCATTTGTGTGTGTAGTGTTGTGTCACTACTGAATTGCTCCTGATCCTTTTCATTTCCTACATAAACCCTTTTGAATTACTATTGAACACTGACACATTTACTACTGTTTGCCTGTTCAAAATCATTATTGACTTCTTGTTTCACTACTGTGTCACTACTAGACTAGTGCACATGTTATTTCCTCAAGTTTCTAACTGTAGTTATATCATCAAACAATAAATAATAAGCTTATACAAATGTAATAGCATTTTTTGTTATTCAATTATTTACATATTAAATTATATTTATACATTAAAAAAAAATATATATATATATATATATATTAGGCCTGGTCTTCATTCAGCTTTGACTTAACCATCTTCAGATCCTATTTTTTGTTGCAGCCACATTTCTCCACCATGTAACATTGAAGAGACAACCAATTACAAGCCATTATCAATCATCTGCTAACAGAGGTCACATAAGACAACACAGAAAAACATTTGATAAACAATGTTAAACAATGTTAATCAACAGTGGCCTCCAGTCTTCTTATGTCGAGGGCCTCCTTGGCAACAGGTCAAAAGGTACAGTTGAAGTCTGAAGTTTACATACACCTTAGCCAAATACATTTAAACTCAGTTTTTCACAATTCCTGACATTTAATCCTAGTAAAACTTCCCTATTTTAGGTCAGTTAGGATCACCACTTTATTTTAAGAATGTGAAATGTCAGAATAATAGTAGAGAGAATGATTTATTTCAGCTTTTATTTATTTCATCACATTCCCAGTGGGTCAGAAGTTTACATACACTCAATTAGTATTTGGTAGCATTGCCTTTAAATTGTTTAACTTGGGTCAAACATTTCGGGTAGCCTTCCACAAGCTTCCCACAATAAATTGGGTGAATTTTGGCCCATTCCTCCTGACAGAGTTAATGTAACTGAGTCAGGTTTGTAGGCCTCCTTGCTCGCACACGCTTTTTCAGTTCTGCCCACACATTTTCTATAGGATTGAGGTCAGGGCTTTGTGATGGCCACTCCAATACCTTGACTTTGTTGTCCTTAAGCCATTTTGCCACAACTTTGGAAGTATGCTTGGGGTCATTGTCCATTTGGAAGACCCAAGCTTTAACTTCCTGACTGATGTCTTGAGATGTTGCTTCAATCTATCCACATAATTTTCCTTCCTCATAATGCCATCTATTTTGTGAAGTGCACCAGTCCCTCCTGCAGCAAAGCACCCCCACAGCATGATGCTGCCACCCCCGTGCTTCACGGTTGGGATGGTGTTCTTCGGCTTGCAAGTTCCCCCTTTTTCCTCCAAACATAACGATGGTCATTATGGCCAAACAGTTCTATTTTTGTTTCATCAGAAAGTACGATCTTTGTCCCCATGTGGAGTTGCAAACCGTAGTCTGGCTTTTTTATGTCGGTTTTGGAGCAGTGGCTTCTTCGTTGCTGAGCGGCCTTTCAGGTTATGTTGATATAGGACTCGTTTTACTGTGGATATAGATACTTTTGTACCTGTTTCCTCCAGCATCTTCACAATGTCCTTTGCTGTTGTTCTGGGATTGATTTTCACTTTTCGCACCAAGGTACATTCATCTCTAGGAGACAGAACGCATCTCCTTCCTGAGCGGTATGACGGCTGCATGGTCCCATGGTGTTTATACTTGCGTACTATTGTTTGTACAGATTAACGTGGTACCTTCAGGCGTTTGGAAATTGCTCCCAAAGATGAACCAGACTTGTGGAGGTCTTGGCTGATTTCTTTTGATTTTCCCATGATGTCAAGCAAAGAGGCACTGAGTTTGAAGGTAGGCCTTGAAATACATCCACAGGGACACCTTCAATTGACTCAAATGATGTCAATTAGCCTATCAGAAGCTTCTAAAGCCATGACATCATTTTCTGGAATTTTCCAAGCTGTTAAAAAGCACAGTCAACTTAGTGTATGTAAACTTCTGACCCACTTGAATTGTGATACAGTGAATTATAAGTGAAATAATCTGTCTGTAAACAATTGTTGGAAAAATTACTTGTGTCATGCACAAAGTAGATGTCCTAACCGACTTGCCAAAACTATAGTTTGTTAACAAGACATTTGTGGAGTGGTTGAAAAACGAGTTTTAATGACTACAACCTAAGTGTATGTAAACTTCCGACTTCAACTGTAAGTAGAATGGGTAAGTATACCAATATGAACATAGGCTACCGTACATTTGCATACAAACAAACATACTTATTAGCTAGCATGACGAAAACATAGGCTACGTCGCTACATTTCAATGGGGCTAGCAAACAGCTAAGCTAAACATAATACCATTTTGGCTAGCAATCTTTTTGATGTGGTAAAAAGTTATATAAACAGCTACTTTCAATGACATAAAAGTATTCATAAAACATGAAGGAAAGTTAAACTTACAGATGGTGCCAGCAAAAGGGCTATGAAAGACAGGATGACAAATACAGTAGCTAGCTAACAACAACCAACTACTTCCTGTTTTGTCTTCTTCTGCGCTTGCAAAAAGCCTGTGTAGTAAAGGCGTAATATTTTGACTACTTATTTACTTTCAACATCAAGTAGTAAAAATCTCTACCTGATTACTATTGACAAGCCTGTGTAGTAAAGCTGTAGTGTTTTGACTACTAATTTCATACCAACATCAAGTAGTAAAAATCTCTACCTGATTACTACTGTAAACACTGTTTTCCTACTGAACACTACAAAACTCTACTTGTGTATCTTGAGTAGGGCATAAATTACACATTCACTACACAACCCCTACACGTCTCTACATAGTCACTACTGCACAAATAGGTTTTGTGTAGTAACTCAGTAGTACTTTTTCATGAGGGACAGATGGTCAGAAAGCCGAGGTGTGGCACATTTTGTCTTGCCTATGGCTACTCGAGAGTTTAGATATTTAGGGCATGAGAGTTTTGTTTCAAGATATTCAGGGCATGATACACAGTACATTTTGCAGTGTTAAATCAACACTTAAGAGTTCATTTTAGCACAACCTCAGATAACATATGGTCCCACTCTAGAGTGTAAGAAGTACTCTGATTATAGTGTTACATTTTGAGTGTTAATGTACAGTATATATTAACACTGCATTACACTTGCCAGAGTTACTCAAATTTAACACTATGGGATAATTTACACTTATTTCTATTCAACACTAGTGTTCATCTAGAGTTAACTCCTAGTGTTAAACAAAACATTTAACATTCACATTTCTGGCTACTCTGTCCGGTGTACAAATCTAGTGCCACCTGGAATTACAAAATAACAATGAATCCAAACAGAACGGTTGCATCATGTCTAAAAAAAGATTTATTCAGTGCTATGCTTCAAACATCAAATTAGATATATTTTGAAATCTCAGCACATATTATAAAAAAACAAAAGGAATTCTGTCATGTCAGAATGACACAAATACTAATTTTCACAAAGTCTGCTGCCTCAGTTCTAATGATGGTAATTTGCATACACTCTAGAATGTCATGAAGAGTGATCAGATGAATTGCAATTAATTGCAAAGTCCCTCTTTGCCATGAATATGAACTTAATCCCCAAATAACATTTCCACTGCATTTCAGCCCTTCCACAAAAGGACCAGCTGCTATCATGTCAGTGATTCTCTCTTTAACACAGGTGAGAGTGTTGATGAGGACAAGGCTGGAGATCACTCTGTCATGCTGATTGAGTTAGAATAAAAGACTGTAAGCTTTAAAAGTAGGGTGGTGCTTGAAATCATTGTTCTTCCTCTGTTAACCATGGTTACCTGCAAGGAAACACGTGCCGTAATCATTGCTTTGCACAAAAAGGGCTTCACAGGCTAGTAAGATTGCACCTAAATCAACCATTTATCGGATCATCAAGAACTTCAAGGAGAGAGGTTCAATTGTTGTGAAGAAGGCGTCAGGGCGCCCAAGAAAGTCCAGCAAGCACCAGGACCGTCTCCTAAAGTTGATTCAGCTGCGGGATCGGGGCACCACCTGTGCAGAGCTTGCTCAGGAATGGCAGCAGGCAGGTGTGAGTGCATCTGCACGCAGAGTGAGGCGAAGACTTGTCATGAGAATTTTGTTATCTCAATGGTTGAAGTCAACTACTTCTTAAATCTTTGAATAATTCCCAAAAGGTTGTAAATCTCTTAGTTTGAATAAATTAAACAAAGACCCAATTCTGCAATGGTCAGCATGTTTATTCATGAGAGCGCTCTGCAACAAAATGGTCGTACAATCTTTTTATACACACACGTCAGAGGAAAAATCCCACCCCGCTTTAGGCGGGCTGTATTTGTCCACCGTACACATCTTGTAAGCTCACACCTGGGTTTAGCTCATGTGATTTTCCTCTGCTCTCCTGATCATCAGGTCACACACACACACACATATATACACACACACACACACACACACACACGTTCTTATCATAGTCTACTCATTTAAATGTTTACTACGCCATCAGCCTAATAGTAAAAACGTTCTCCCATTGTTCAATGTGAACTGTCTGCATAACTCACTGTTGTATAAACAAACTATTCAGACATCCGCTTCACATTACCCTCTGCTTCGTTTACTAAATCCTGGCATTAGTAAATTCTATCCACACACCACCAAAAACGAATACAACTTGCATACACATAACTACTATTTACACAGGGCCTCACATTCTTTTGGCGAAGTGCCCTCCCTTGTTTAAAGCACCTAAAGTCCTGTCTGTTATTCTGCTCATGATGGATTGCATGTATCTTAACCTCAGCTAGTGGTGCAGCTCCCCACCCTATCAAAATATTTTTAATGGTTCTGCTTATCTCTGGTCTCATTCCACTGAGGAACGCTATCTTTAGTTGCTGATGGTAGGGCGTATCATTCCCCTGTGCCAGGTCTGGCTCGGGTATGCCACTGTTTGCGTTGAACACATCCTTAAGCCTCTCTAAGTATTGGCTGACAGTCTCACCATCCTCTTGTTTACACTCATGTACTTTAGAGAAGTCTGCGTGACGATGGTAATGTTTTCTGAGGCTATTACACAATTCAGTTATTTTCCCAACATACTCTCCCTGATCAGCCCATGGCAAAAGTGCCCTCTGGGCATCCCATGGAACCCACTGGCCTCTAACGGCAGCTCAGTCCTTTCTTGGGGTGGGTCATTCCTTCTACCGCTCGGGCCACGTCCCTCTGTGTCCATGGCCTGTATACATCTAAGGTTGCTGGGGCCCCTTCATTCCCTGCCAATAGATTAGGTAAGGCTATCATTGGGTACTGGCCCCCTCCTACTTTCTCATCTCCTGACTCATACTGACTCCCTCCTGAGCTCAGCTCCTAACTGGACTTTTGTTGTGGGGTTCAAGTCTCCTCAGTGACCTGGGTCTTCCACCCTTCGGTCCCTTGACCCCCCTATTGTACCCTAGTACTCTAGTTACTTTCTTAGCCTTCTCTTTCCGTCTCTCGCTCTCTCTCTCTCTCTCTCTCTAATTTCTGCAATTCCAATTGGGTTTGCTGCTGTTGTTCCAAAAGTTTCTTAAGAACCTCAACTGTACTTTCTTCCTTTTCTGCTTCAGCTTCCCCTTGGTTCTGGTAAGGGGGTGGAGACTCCACAGCGGCAGCCTGCTGTGGCACCCTTCCCCTCACCACCACTACTTCATTGTCTGGATCTTCCCTCCAGGCCTAATCTGCCAAGGAGGGGTATAATCTGGATCCAAACCGTTCTACAGGGGGAGCTGTGGGTTCTGTCTTAGACCTTTCTTACTTACTTTTTCCTTCTGCATAACTTCCTTTTTCCTTCTCTGACCCTCCTCTCTCTTTCGAAACTCAGAGAGCCACACCCTGGCCGTATCTAGCCCTTCCACTCGCTCTCTCTCTGCTCTGCCTTTACACACCTTGTGCATCTGTTTTACCATGGATTCGAGTTTGTCTGCGTCCAGACGTCCCTCAAAACCATACCTCTCCCTCCACCTGGTCACATAATGGAGGTTTCTCCTATCCCTTGACTCCTTTTCTATATGTAATTCAAAACAGTTTCACACAACACCTGGAATCACCCCTTCCTGTTTAAGTAGTCTTGACTAGTCCCCCAGAATTATCTCATACTGTTACGGAGGAATTTATCCCCACAATGTAATCTTGACAATTCCTGACAGTCTCATACAACAGGAATGGGTTCTCCCTCTTTTCTAGTGATCTTAACCGTCCAAATTTACTCACTTATATTAACCTTCTTTCTCACGCGACCTATTTCAGTCCCTGTCTTTTTTTATTTATTCTTAGATGTGACTTTTGAGCAAATATTAAGTCTCACATTTATACAACCTTACAAGATTATTGGTTAACACTATCGGTAACCCGGAGTTTGTAAGGCTCCAGTTTTCACTGAAACGGATGGAGTTACTGCTAATCTACTGATTGTTTATAAGGACTTATAAATATTCTATATCTCACACATGCTATTTTAATTCCCTCCCTTGATATTTATTGACAGTCCCTGACCGTCTCACCAGTCCCTGACCGTCTCACTATCACACTCTCCTCCCTTGAAGTTTCACCCCCGTTTTTTTTATTTCTCTAGAATACTGGCGCATGGGTTTTCTCTAGATAAACATCTAAAAAACGCCGAAGTTTACCTCCTTCTTGTGTACTCTTGACAATCCTAGATTGAACTCAACACAAGGCTAATTTATGTTCGGTAATGGCCTCTCTACCTGGAGTCAATTTCGGACCCCCCTTCCTTTTGCTATAGCTTCCTTTTGCTATACCATTCGTATTTTATACTTATCTAGAATACTGGCGCATTGGGTTTTCTCTAGATAAGTGTCTACAAATACGATGGCAAGACTTACTAGATTTTGGTAATCATTCTCTGCCCTTTACAAGAATCACAGCAGTATTATTGCAAGTTCAGATCACTTCCCCCAAAATCCAATGAATAAAGATTACTGACCTTATTCTTGCAGCTCAATTTTGGTTGGATATAGTCACCGTTTCTGTCGTTTCCAGGTTGTCACCGGCCTGTATTGATCCCCCAATCTCAGAGGGCAGGTCTTTGTCTATACGGATGTATCATCCGCCCCTTCCACGGTTTTCGGTGTCCCCCAGAACGACAGAAGACGGATATTGATATCCAGCTCGAAGGACCAAGCTGTCATGAGAATTTTGTTATCTCAATGGTTGAAGTCAACTACTTCTTAAATCTTTGAATAATTCCCAAAAGGTTGTAAATCTCTTAGTTTGAATAAATTAAACAAAGACCCAATTCTGCAATGGTCAGCATGTTTATTCATGAGAGCGCTCTGCAACAAAATGGTCGTACAATCTTTTTATATACACACGTCAGAGGAAAAATCCCACCCCGCTTTAGGCGGGCTGTATTTTTCCACCGTACACATCTTGTAAGCTCACACCTGGGTTTAGCTCATGTGATTTTCCTCTGCTCTCCTGACCATCAGGTCACACACACACATACACACACACACACGTTCTTATCATAGTCTACTCCTTGCTCGGGCAGGCTGCATTTTTTAGTTATCGCCGTCCTCACAATATCCTGCAAGCCTTTTTTCAGTCCCCTTTCCCTGTGTGTTTTGGGAACCAGTCTCCTGTTATTGGTTTCAATCGTTTTGCACTTCTGCTTGCCTAATTACAAGACACAAATACTCTGTTGCTGGGCAAATATGCATCTTATATAAACACTTTTGATTAACTCTCTAAGCTCTAGTCTACTAATTAGTCATACATTATTAGTTTAACTGAGGGTTAAACGGCCTGGTATCAAGAAGGGCAGCAAAGAAGCCACTTCTCTCCAGGAAAACATCAGGGACAGACTGATATTCTGCAAAAGGTACAGGGATTGGACTGCTGAGGACTGGGGTAAAGTCATTTTCTCTGATGAATCCCCTTTCCAATTGTTTGGGGCATCCGGAAAAGACCTTGTCCGGAGAAGACAAGGTGAGCGCTACCATCAGTCCTGTGTCATGCCAACAGTAAAGCATCCTGAGACCATTCATGTGTGGGGTTGCTTCTCAGCCAAGGGAGTGGGCTCACTCACAATTGTGCCTAAGAACACAGTCATGAATAAAGAATGGTACCAACACATCCTCAGAGAGCAACTTCTCCCAACCATCCAAGAACAGTTTAGTGACGACCAATGTATTTTCCTGCATGATGGAGCACCTTGCCATAATGCAAAAGTGATAACTAAGTGGCTCGGGAACAAAACATTGACATTTTGGGTCCATGGCCAGGAAACTCCCCAGACCTTAATCCCATTGAGAATTTGTGGTCGATCCTCAAGAGGCGGGTGACAAACAAAAACCCACTAATTCTGACAAACTCCAAGCATTGATTATGCAAGAATGGGCTGCCATCAGTCAGGATGTGGCCCAGAAGTTAATAGACAGCATGCCAGGGCGGATTGCAGATGTCTTGAAAAAGAAGGGTCAACACTGCAAATATTGAATCTTTGCATAAACGTAATGTAATTGTCAATAAAAGCCTTTGACACTTATAGAATGCTTGTAATTATACTTCAGTATACCATAGTAACATCTGACAAAAATATCTCATAACACTGAAGCAGCGAACTTTGTGAAGACCAATACTTGTGTCATTCTCAAAACTTTTGACCATGACTGTACATTCAAATGTTGACTTTGAAGAGCTTGCCAAACCCTTCACATCCATGAACCATGGAAATTTGGTCAGCAAATCACAGCTTTTATTTGGGTCTTCTTCAATGAGGTTTCATGGCAGTTGGCATCCAATAAATGTTTGCTTAAAAAAATAAACAGAATAATTAATAAATACCCTACCATCTAACCCTACACTCACTAAATATCCACCACCCTACTCCACTATTTAAATCTATCTAGTCCTACCTCAGGCCAACAGCCTGAAAGGACGGGACACCACCACTCAACACACCCTGTAACTTTTCTGACGTGAAGTCTCGTACACCTAAATACCTCTGCAGCTGCCACCACAACCTCCATTTTCTGCGACTTATGTTCCATCCATTTACATTTACATTTACATTTACGTCATTTAGCAGACGCTCTTATCCAGAGCGACTTACAAATTGGTGCATTCACCCTATAGCCAGTGGGTTAACCACTTTACAATTATTATTATTATTTTTTTAAGGGGGGGTAGAAGGATTACTTTATCCTATCCCAGGTATTCCTTAAAGAGGTGGGGTTTCAAATGTCTCCGGAAGGTGGTGAGTGACTCCGCTGTCCTGGCGTCATGAGGGAGCTTGTTCCACCATTGGGGTGCCAGAGCAGCGAACAGTTTTGACTGGGCTGAGCGGGAACTATGCTTCCGCAGAGGAAGGGGAGCCAGCAGGCCAGAGGTGGATGAACGCAATGCCCTCGTTTGGGTGTAGGGACTGATCAGAGCCTGAAGGTACAGAGGTGCCGTTCCCCTCACAGCTCCATAGGCAAGCACCATGGTCTTGTAACAGATGCGAGCTTCAACTGGAAGCCAGTGGAGTGTGCGGAGGAGTGGGGTGATGTGAGAGAACTTGGGAAGGTTGAACACCAGACGGGCTGCGGCATTCTGGATGAGTTGTAGGGGTTTAATGGCACAGGCAGGGAGCCCAGCCAACAGCGAGTTGCAGTAATCCAGACGGGAGATGACAAGTGCCTGGATTAGGACCTGTGCCGCTTCCTGTGTAAGGCAGGGTCGTACTCTCCGAATGTTGTAGAGCATGAACCTACAGGATCGGGTCACCGCCTTGATGTTAGCGGAGAACGACAGGGTGTTGTCCAGGGTCACGCCAAGGCTCTTCGCACTCTGGGAGGAGGACACAACGGAGTTGTCAACCGTGATGGCGAGATCATGGAACGGGCAGTCCTTCCCCGGGAGGAAGAGCAGCTCCGTCTTGCCAATGTTCAGCTTGAGGTGGTGATCCGTCATCCATACTGATATGTCTGCCAGACATGCAGAGATGCGATTCGCCACCTGGTTATCAGAAGGGGGAAAGGAGAAGATTAGTTGTGTATCGTCAGCGTAGCAATGATAGGAGAGGCCATGTGAGGATATGACAGAGCCAAGTGACTTGGTGTATAGCGAGAATAGGAGAGGGCCTAGAACTGAGCCCTGGGGACACCAGTGGTGAGAGCACGTGGTGCGGAGACAGCTTCTCGCCACGCCACTTGGTAGGAGCGACCGGTCAGGTAGGACGCAATCCAGGAGTGAGCCGCGCCGGAGATGCCCAGCTCGGAGAGGGTGGAGAGGAGGATCTGATGGTTCACAGTATCAAAGGCAGCAGACAGGTCTAGAAGGACAAGAGCAGAGGAGAGAGAGTTAGCTTTAGCAGTGCGGAGAGCCTCCGTGACACAGAGAAGAGCAGTCTCAGTTGAATGACCAGTCCTGAAACCTGACTGGTTTGGATCAAGAAGGTTATTCTGAGAGAGATAGCAAGAGAGTTGGCTAAAGACGGCACGCTCAATAGTTTTGGAAAGAAAAGAAAGAAGGGATACTGGTCTGTAGTTGTTGACATCAGTGGGATCGAGTGTTGGTTTTTTGAGAAGGGGTATAACTCTCGCTCTCTTGAAGACGGAAGGGACATAGCCAGCGGTCAAGGATGAGTTGATGAGCGAGGTGAGGTAGGGGAAAAGGTCACCGGAGATGGTCTGGAGAAGAGAGGAGGGGATGGGGTCAAGCGGGCAGGTTGTTGGGCGGCCTGCAGTCACAAGTCGCAAGATTTTATCTGGAGAGAGAGGGGAGAAAGAAGTCAAAGCATAGGGTAGGGCAGTGTGAGCAGGACCAGCAGTGTCATTAGACTTAACAAACGAGGATCGGATGTCGTCAACCTTCTTTTCAAAGTGGTTGACGAAGTCATCCACAGAGAGAGAGGAGGGGGGGGGGGAGGATTCAGCAGGGAGGAGAATGTGGCAAAGAATGTGGCACCACACCTACTACCATCCCTGCAGTACAGTTAATAACCGTTGCTATAAATGCTAAAAATCCAATCTTACTGAAGCATATATAACTTGTTGGCCTATCCCTCTGTACTGCTACAGATCTACTACTCAAACCATTCCTCTCAGGATCTTGACCCATCGTCCTCTACTTTCTTCACTGCCTCAGCATATGACAACTTCTGCACTACTTTAACCCTGGAAACCTCAACCTGCCTCTCTCGCACCGGGCATTTCTGATCCCCAGCCTCATGGGCTCCCCTACAATTAACATATACCACTACTTTCCCCAATGCTACACATTCCTTTGTCTCATGTCCTTCTGCACACTTCCCACACCTAGGAACCTCCCTCCTACACACTGCTGCCACATGCCCATAAGCTTGACACCTGTAACAACGTAATGTATTTGGCAAAAAAGCTTGTACGGGATAACTTATATATCCTAACATTACTTTGTCGGGCAAAGACTCAACATCAAAACTCAAAAGAGACAACGACTCTTCTGTTTCACCACTCACGCCACCCTGTCTGTGGCCCACCAAACGACGAGCATCACAAACACTGGGAATCCTCACCTTCACATTTACCGCTACTAATCACTCCTTTCAATGATGCCCTTTTCTTGAAAGCAAAACAATTCACATCTCTTGTCCCCATTTTGTTTAACGCGGAGCGCCTGCTCCCTATGACCAGCAAAAACACAAACAATTATCACAAAACCACTTCTGGTTATCTTCACCGATTCCACAGCACCCAACTCTGTTTTCACCCACCCTGAAACTACAAATGGATCAGCCAAAAGGCAAGGGTCCACAGACTCATCTTTATCCTGACCCTCGGTGCAAGTCTCTGGCTCCGACAACTTCACCACACCTACTACCTCTGATCAGAAGAATGTGTCATTAGGAAAATGGCCTCCCTGCACTGTTCATTACTCAGGGTAACATCTGGACTGGTTGGAGTCTCTCGCAGCTGTCGGGCCGCCGCTGAATGACTGGCTAAATGGTTGTTTCTCAGATGAAGCAGAATTTTTATTTTCCACGACAAGTAACCATCTCCAGTTCGAGGGTCAAAATAATGTTCCTTGAAGAAAAGGAGAACAAGTTCACTCATCTAAACACAATGAAAAAGTCACAGCAACATTTTGCTCACATACAGTACCAGTCAAAAGTTTGGACACACCTACTCATTCAAGGGTTTTTCTTTATTTTTACTATTTTCTACATTGTAGAATAATAGTGAAGACATCAAAACTATTAAATAACAGTTGTGTTGTGACAAGGTAGGGGGGTATACAGAAGATAGCCCTATTTGGTAAAAGACCAAGTCCATATTACGGCAAGAACAGCTCAAATAAGCAAAGAGAAACGACAGTCCGTCATTACTTTAAGACATTAAGGCCAGTCACTCCGGAAAATTTCAAGAACTTTGAAAGTTTCTTCAAGTGCAGTCGCAAAAACCATTGAGCGCTATGATGAAACTGTCTCTCATGAGGTCCGCGACAGGAAAGGAAGACCCAGAGTTAACTCTGCTGCAGAGGATAAGTTCATTAGAGTTACCAGCCTCAGAAATTGCAGCCCAAATAAATGCTTCAAAGAGTTCAAGTAACAGACACATCTCAACATCAACTGTTCAGAGGGGACTGTGTGAATCAGGCCTTCATGGTCGAATTGCTGCAAAGAAACCACTACTAAAGGACACCAATAAGAGGAAGATACCTGCTTGCGCCAAGAAACACGAGCAATGGACATTAGACTGGTGGAAATTTGTCCAAATTTGAGATTTTTGGTTCCAACCTCTGTGTCTTTGTGAGACGCGGTGTGGGTGAACGGAAGATCTCCGCATGTGTATTTCCCACCGTAAAGCATGGAGGAGGAGGTGTTATGGTGTGGGGGTGCTTTGCTGGTGACACTGTCTGTGATGTATTTAGAATTCAAGGCACACTTAACCAGCATGGCTACCACAGCATTCTACAGCGATACGCCATCCCATCTGGTTTGGGCTTAGTGGGACTATCATTTGATTTTCAACCGGACAATGACCCAACACACCTCCAGGCTGTGTAAGGGCTATTTGACCAAGAAGGAGAGTGATGAAGTGCTGCATCAGATGACCTGGCCTCCACAATCCCCCAACCTCAACCCAATTGAGATGATTTGGGATGAGTCGGACCGCAGAGTGAAGGAAAAGCAGCCAACAAGTGCTCAGCATATATGGGAACTCCGAAAAGTCTGTTGGAAAAGCATTCCAGGTGAAGCTGGTTGAGAGAATGCCAAGAGTGTGCAAAGCTGTCATCAAGACAAAGGGTGGCTATTTGAAGATTCTCAACTATAAAATATACAGTGAGGGAAAAAATATAATCCCTTGCTGATTTTGTACGTTTGCCCACTGACAAAGAAATGATCAGTCTATAATTTTAATGGTAGGTTTATTTGAACAGAAAAACGCATGTCAAAAATGTTATGAATTGATTTGCATTTTAATGAGGGAAATAAGTATTTGACCCCTCTGCAAAACATGACTTAGTACTTGGTGTCAAAACCCTTGTTGGCAATCACAGAGGTCAGACGTTTCTTGTAGTTGGCCACCAGGTTTGCACACATCTCAGGAGGGATTTTGTCCCACTCCTCTTTGCAGATCTTCTCCAAGTCATTAAGGTTTCGAGGCTGACGTTTGGCAACTCAAACCTTCAGCTCCCTCCACAGATTTTCTATGGGATTAAGGTCTGGAGACTGGCTAGGCCACTCCAGGACCTTAATGTGCTTCTTCTTGAGCCATTCCTTTGTTGCCTTGGCCGTGTTTTGAGTCATTGTCATGCTGGAATACCCATCCACAACCCATTTTCAATGCCCTGGCTGAGGGAAGGAGGTTCTCACCCAAGATTTGACGGTACATGGCCCCGTCCATTGTCCCTTTGATGCGGTGAAGTTGTCCTGTCCCCTTAGCAGAAAAACACCCCCAAAGCATAATGTTTCCACCTCCATGTTTGACGGTGGGGATGGTGTTCTTGGGGTCATAGGCAGCATTCCTCCTCCTCCAAACACGCCGAGTTGAGTTGATGCCAAAGAGCTCGATTTTGGTCTCATCTGACCACAACACTTTCACCCACTTCTCCTCTGAATCATTCAGATGTTCATTGGCAAACTTCAGATGGGCCTGTATATGTGCTTTCTTGAGCAGGGGGACCTTGCGGGCGCTGCAGGATTTCAGTCCTTCACGGCGTAGTGTGTTACCAATTGTTTACTTGGTGACTATGGTCCCAGCTGCCTTGAGATCATTGACAAGATCCTCCTGTGTAGTTCTGGGCTGATTCCTCACCGTTCTCATGATCATTGCAACTCCATGAGGTGAGATCTTGCATGGAGCCCCAGGCCGAGGGAGATTGACAGTTATTTTGTGGTCTTCCATTTGCGAATAATCGCACCAACTGTTGTCACCTTCTCACCAAGCTGATTGGTGATGGTCTTGTAGCCCATTCCAGCCTTATGTAGGTCTACAATCTTGTCCCTGACATCCTTGGAGAGCTCTTTGGTCTTGGCCATGGTGGAGAGTTTGGAATCTGATTGATTGATTGCTTCTGTGGACAGGTGTCTTTTTTACAGGTAACAAACTGAGATTAGGAGCACTCCCTTTAAGAGTGTGCTCCTAATCTCAGCTCGTTACCTGTATAAAAGACATCTGGGAGCCAGAAATCTTTCTGATTGAGAGGGGGTCAAATACTTATTTCCCTCATTAAAATGCAAATCAATTTATAACATTTTTGAAATGCGTTTTTCTGGATTTTTTTTATTGTTATTCTGTCTCTCACTGTTAAAATAAACCAACCATTAAAATTATAGACTGATCATTTCTTTGTCAGTGGGGAAACGTACAAAATCAGCAGGGGATCAAATACTTTTTTCCCTCACTGTATTTTGATTTGTTTAACACTTTTTTGGTTAGTACATTATTCTATATGTGTTATTTCATAGTTTTGATGTCTTCACTATTATTCTACAATGTAAAAAATAGTAAAAATAAATAAAAACCCTTGAATGAGTAGGTGTGTCCAACCTTTTGATTGGTAGTGTACATTTCAACACTCCTAATCAGACCACAATTGCAAGTTGTGTAACATACAATCCAAAATCCAAATGCATTCAAAATGTGGCCTATACAAATACAGCGCATTCGGAAAGTATTCAGGCCACTTGACTCTTTCCACATTTTGTTACGTTACAGCCTTATTCTAAAATTGATTAAATCGTTTTTTCCCCTCATCAAGCTACACACAATACCCCATAATGACAAAGCAAAAACTTTTTTAGAATATTTTTGCATAAAAACAAAAACAAATACTGAAATATAACATTTACATAGGTATTCAGACCCTTTACTCAGTGCTTTGTTGAAGCACCTTTGGCAGCGATTACAGCCTTGAGTCTTATTGGGTATGACGCTACAAGCTTGGCACACCTGTATTTGGGGAGTTTCTCCCATTCTTCTCTGCAGATCCTCTCAAGCTCTGTCAGGTTTGATGGGAAGCGTCGCTGCACAGCTATTTTCAGGTCTCTCCAGAGATGTTCGATCGGGTTCAAGTCCGGACTCTGGCTGTGCCACTTAAGGACATTCAGAGACTTGTCCCGAAGCCACTCCTGCGTTGTAGTGGTTGTGTGTTTAGGGTCATTATCCTGTTGGAAGGTGAACCTTCGTCCCAGTCTGAGGTCCTGAGATCTCTGGAACAGGTTTTCATCAAGGATCTCTCTGCACATTGCTCCATTCATCTTTCCCTTGATCCTGACTAGTCTCCCAGTCCCTGCTGCTGAAAAACATCCCCACAGCATGATGCCGCCACCACCATGCTTCACTGTAGAGATGGTGCCAGGTTTCCTCCAAATGTGACACTTCGCATTCAGGCCAAAGAGTTCAATCTTGGTTTCATCAGACCAGAGAATCCTTTAGTCCTTTAGGTGCCTTTTGGCAAACTCCAAGAGGGCTGTCATGTGCCTTTTACTGAGGAGTGGCTTCCGTCTGGCCACTCTACCATAAAGGCCTGATTGGTGGAGTGCTGCAGAGATGGTTGACCTTCTGGAAGGTTCTCCCATCTCCACAGAGGAACTCTGGAGCTCTGTCAGAGTGACCATCGGGTTCTTGGTCACCTCCCTGACCGAGGCCATTCTCCCCCAATTGCACAGTTTGGCTGGGCGGCCAGCTCTAGGAAGAGTCTTGGTGGTTCCAAACTTCTTCCATTTAAGAATGATGGAGGCCACTGTGTTCTTGGGGACCTTCAATGCTGCATAAATGTTTTTGTGCCTCGACACAATCCTGTCTCTGAGCTCTATGAACAATTCCTTCGACCTCATGGCTTGGTTTTTGCTCTGCCATGCACTGTCAACTGTGGGACCTTATATAGACAGCTGTGTGCCTTTCCAAATCATGTCCAATCAATTGAATTTACCACAGGTGGACTCCAATCAAGTTGTAGAAACATCTCAAGGATGATCAATGGAAACAGGATGCACCTGAGCCTAATTTCGAGTCTCATAGCAAAGGGTCTGAAATCATATGTAAATAAGGTATTTCTGTTTTTATTTGTAATACATTTGCAAAAATGTCTAAAAACCAGTTTTTGCTTTGTCATAATGGGGTATTGTGTGTAGATTGATGAGGATTTTTTTTATTTAATCAATTTTAGAATAAGGCTGTAACGTAACAAAATGTGGAAAAAGGGAAGGGGTCTGAGTACTTTCCGAATGCACTGTATAGGATAGGCTATTGATGGTTGCTAGGCAGTGCCCGTTACTATACGCCTGGGCCCGGTTGCATAAAACATCTTAAGTCAATTTTCCCCTTATCTTTTCCCTTAGTTTCCTTAACTTTAAGTCAGGTGCACAAAATATTTTTAAGTTAAGGGTGCCCATGAGGTCACTTAAGTGCTTCATTCAGTATGGATATCAATGTAAACAGCATTTGTGGAGGTGAATGTTGCTTTCATCTGCCCTGATTGCAAAAGGAAAACATCAACCAGTTAGCTAGGTGTATAAATAGCTAGCTACTTAGCTAAACAATGGAAGGTGCACAATCAATGGCTACAAAGCTAGCGGGCTAGATAGCTACCTACTCTGTAATTTTGTCACGGATTCAGCCGAGGCTGCTCCTCCTCCCTGCTCGGACAGGCTTCAGCGTTCGTCGTCCCCGGAGTACTAGCTGCCACCGATCTATGTTTCGGTGTTTGACTTGTTGTGTCTGATTGTGTACACCTGTTTCCCATTATGTTGTATTGTATTCCCTATTTAACCCTCTGTCGTGCATTGTGTGTTGTGTGTTCTTGTTTTGTGTCATCGACAGTGTACCAGTTGTTAATTTTCTCCGTTGTTTGGAGACTGTTCATTTCACTGGCGACTTTTATTAAAGTACGATTTCCAGTAGCTCCGTGTCCTGCGTGTGACTTCGCCTACCGCATTTCACTGTCGCCGTTTCTGACAGAATAACACACCATCATGGAGTCAGCAGGATCGGTTGTGCCTAGGGGATCACTGGAGGAGTGCATAATCCTCCAAGAGGCCAGGATCCAGCACCTGGGTACCACCATGCATGAAGTGATGGACACTTTGAGGCGATGGGAGAGGGGAGGTTTGCCCACACCTCCTCCTACGATGCAACCACCATCAGCCATACCCAGCAGTCCATCTCCGGAGTCCAGTGGGATTCGTCTCTCGCTCCTGAGGGCTTATGATGGCACCGCGGCCGGGTGTCAGGGGTTCCTACTCCAGGTGGAACTCTACCTCGCCACCATTCACCCGGCGCCTCGGGATACGAGAGCGTGTCCGCCCTCATCTCCTGTCTGTCCGGCAAGGCGCTGGAGTGGGCCAACGCTGAATGGGGTGGGATAGACGCAGCTACGGTCAGCTATGCGGAGTTCACCCGCCGCTTCCGGGCAGTATTCGATCATCCCCCAGAGGGTAAAGCGGCAGGTGAGCGTCTATTCCACCTTAGACAGGGGAGGAGGAGCACGCAGGAGTTCGCGCTGGACTTCCGGACGCTAGCCGCCAACACGGGATGGAATGAGAGGGCCCTCATCGACCACTTCAGATGCAGCCTGAGGGAGGACGTGCGTCGGGAATTAGCCTGCAGGGACACCAACCTCAGCTTTGACCAACTGGTGGACATGTCGATTCGCCTGGATACCCTGTTGGCTACCCGCGGACGTCCGGATTCGGGGCCGTCCATTCCATCCCCCAGCACTTCCGAGCCGACCCCTATGGAGCTCGGGGGTGCTGGTGCTAGGGAGTCTAGTAGGGAGACCAGGAGGGAGGCTGTCCCTGAACCAACTGTGGCCGCAGAGGACACACTGCTGGTCGGTGCTGGGGAAGGTCTCCTAGGAATCGAGGCAGTGGGCGACGCACTGATGAGTCTTTCCCGGTGAGTAGGCACCCAACTCACCCAGGGCTCTCTGCTGATCATATGTGTATTAAAGTGGTGTTTCCCGAGGTTTCTCCTCACTCTCAGCATAAGGCGCTAGTCGATTCAGGCGCAGCTGGGAATTTCATTGATCGTCAGTTCACCTATAAGTTAGGGATTCCTATCGTGCCTGTTGATGTGCCCTTCCCCATTTATGCCCTAGATAGCCGCACATTGGGGTCTGGGTTGATCAGGGAGGTCACGGCGCCTCTCCGGATGAGAACGCAGGAGGGTCATGAGGAGATAGTACGGTTGTATTTGATTGATTCTCCTGCGTTTCCCGTGGTGTTGGGGCTTCCCTGGTTAACCGGTCATGACCCCAACATTTCATGGCAGCAGAGAGCTCTCCAGGGATGGTCTGATCAGTGTACTGGGTGGTGTTTAGGCGTTTCCGTAGGGGCAACGACGGTGGAAAGCCCGAACCAAGTTCCCGCCTTGCATATTCCACCTGAGTACGCCGATTTGGCTCTCGCCTTCAGTAAGAGGAAGGCGACTCAATTACCACCTCATCGACAGGGAGATTGTGCGATAGACCTCCAGGTAGGCGCTGCGCTTCCACGTAGTCACGTGTACCCTCTATCTCAGGAGGAGACGGCCGCTATGGAAACCACCTACGTCACCGAATCTTTGAGACAGGGTTACATGCAGCCGTCTACTACCCCTGCTTCCTCTAGTTTCTTTTTTGTGAAGAAGAAGGATGGGGGTTTACGCACGTGTATTGATTACCGTGGTCTAAATCAGATCACCATCAAATACAGCTATCCTCTTCCACTGATTGCTAGCATGACGGAGTCATTACACGGGGCGCGATTCTTCACACAATTAGATCTCAGGAGCGCGTACAATCTGGTGCGCATTAGGGAGGGAGATGAGTGGAAGACAGCATTTAGTACCACCTCGGGTCACTATGAGTACCTCGTCATGCCATACGGGTTAATGAATGCTCCTTCAGTCTTCCAATCATTTGTGGACGAGATTTTTCGGGACTTGCATGGACAGGGTGTTGTGGTATATATTGATGACATCCTAATCTATTCTGCTACACGAGCCGAGCATGTGTCCCTGGTGCGTCGAGTGCTTGGTAGACTGTTGGAACATGACCTGTATGCGAAGGCGGAGAAATGTCTGCTCTTTCAGGAGTCCATCTCCTTCCTGGGACATCGGTTGTCCGCGTCAGGGGTAGAGATGGAGGTTGACCGCGTTTCTGCCGTGCGTAATTGGCAGACCCCGACCACGGTAAAGGAAGTGCAGCGTTTCTTGGGTTTTGCCAATTACTACCGGAGGTTTATCCGGGGCTTTGGACAGGTAGCGGCTCCCATTACCTCTCTGCTAAAGGGTGGTCCGGTGCGCCTGCAGTGGTCAGCTGAGGCTGATATGGCGTTTAAACGCTTGAAGGACCTGTTTACCTCGGCTCCGGTGCTGGCGCATCCGGATCCCTCTTTGGCATTCCAGGTGGAGGTGGACGCTTCCGAGGCTGGGATCGGCGCTGTGCTGTCTCAGCGCTCGGGTACGCCACCTAAACTCCGCCCCTGTGCTTTCTATTCTAAGAAACTCAGTCCGGCGGAGCGCAATTATGACGTGGGGGATAGGGAGCTGCTGGCTGTGGTTCAAGCCCTGAAGGTGTGGAGACATTGGCTTGAGGGGGCTAAACACCCTTTTCTCATTCTGACTGACCATCGTAACCTGGAGTACATCCGGGCAGCGAGGAGGTTGAATCCTCGCCAGGCAAGGTGGTCGATGTTCCTTTCCCACTTTGTATTTAAGCTCACATATATACCAGGGTCCCAGAACGCTAAGGCAGATGCCCTGTCCCGACTATATGACACCGAGGAGAGGTCCATTGAGCCCACTCCCGGAGTCGTGTTTAGTGGCACCGGTGGTGTGGGAGGTGGATGCGGAAATCGAGCGGGCATTACGTTCCGACCCTACTCCTCCACAGTGTCCAGAGGGTCGGAGGTACGTGCCGCTTGAGGTTCGCGACCGGTTGATATACTGGGCTCACACGTCACCCTCCTCTGGTCATCCAGGTATTGGTCGGATAGTGCACTGCCTTAGTGAGAAATACTGGTGGCCAACCTTAGCCAAGGACGTGAGGGTTTATGTTTCCTCCTGCTCGGTGTGCGCCCAGTGTAAGGCGCCTAGACATCTGCCCAGGGGGAAGTTACAACCCCTACCCGTTCCACAACGGCCGTGGTCTCACATATCGGTGGATTTTGTGACGGACCTTCCCCCCTCTCAGGGAAACACTACGATATTGGTAGTTGTGGATCGGTTTTCTAAGGCCTGCCGCCTCATTCCCCTGCCAGGTCTCCCAACTGCCCTACAAACTGCTGAGGCCCTGTTTACACACGTCTTCCGGCACTATGGGGTGCCTGAGGATATAGTGTCTGATCGGGGTCCCCAGTTCACCTCTAGGGTCTGGAGGGCATTTATGGAACGTCTGGGGGTCTCGATTAGCCTTACCTCAGGTTTTCACCCCGAAAGTAATGGGCAGGTGGAGAGAGTTAACCAGGATGTGGGTAGGTTTCTGAGGTCATATTGCCAGGACCGGCAGGGGGAGTGGTCGGGATATATTCCCTGGGCAGAGATAGCCCAGAACTCCCTCCGTCATTCATCTACTAACCTGACACCTTTCCAGTGTGTGTTAGGTTACCAGCCGGTTCTGGCACCTTGGCATCAGAGCAAGATCGAGGCCCCTGCGGTGGACGAGTGGTTTCGGAGCTCGGAGGAGACGTGGAATGCTGCGCACATTCATTTGCAGCGTGCCATCAGACGGCAAAAGGCGAGCGCCGATCGCCACCGCAGTAAGGCTCCGGTGTATGCACCAGGAGACCGGGTCTGGCTCTCGACCCGAAACCTGCCCCTTCGCCTGCCCTGCTGGAAGCTGGGTTGGCGGTTTGTGGGGCCCTTTAAAGTCCTGAGGAGATTGAAAGAGGTATGTTATAGGTTACAACTGCCCAGGTATTATCGCATTAACCCCTCGTTCCATGTGTCTCTCCTCAGGCCGGTGGTAGCTGGTCCACTCCAGGAGAATGAGGTACGAGAGGCTCCTCCGCCCCCGCTGGACATCGAGGGGGCTCCGGCGTACTCAGTCCGGTCCATCTTGGATTCGAGGCGTCGGACGGGGGGCCTGCAGTATCTCGTGGAGTGGGAGGGGTACGGTCCGGAGGAACGGTGCTGGGTCCCCAGGAGGGACATTCTAGATCCCTCCTTGTTGAGGGACTTCCACCGGAGTCATCCGACTCGCCCTGCTCCGCGTCCTCCTGGCCGTCCCCGAGGCCGGGGTCGGCGCACGGCTGGAGCCGCGCGTCAAGGGGGGGGGTACTGTCACGGATTCAGCCGAGGCTGCTCCTCCTCCCTACTCGGGCAGGCTTCGGCATTCGTCGTCCCCGGAGTACTAGCTGCCACCGATCTATGTTTCGGTGTTTGACTTGTTGTGTCTGATTGTGTACACCTGTTTCCCATTATGTTGTATTGTATTCCCTATTTAACCCTCTGTCGTGCATTGTGTGTTGTGTGTTATTGTTTTGTGTCATCGACAGTGTACCGGTTGTTCGTTTTCTCCGTTGTTTGGAGACTGTTCATTTCACTGGCGACTTTTATTAAAGTACGATTTCCAGTAGCTCCGTGTCCTGCGTGTGACTTCGCCTACCGCATTTTACTGTCGCCGTTTCTGACAAATTTAGCTTGACATGCTAGAAAGTAATAGAAACGTGTTTTATTATCTTCTGAATCAATTTGTTTATCCTATCTTGAATGTAGACGTTCTAGTTTGTGATCTACCAAAATAAATGCGATCTCTTTTTTATGAGACTTTCAGTCAGTGAATCAGATCATCTCCATGGTAACCAGAGACTCTTTCTGCCATACATGCCTTCATACTACTGTAAAATCCCGGGCCCTGCTCCCTAACAAAATATATGATATGACAGCAGTTCCACACGTTGCCTTGACGCAAGTTTATTTTGTATTATATTATGTTATAAATTCATGTCCAAAATTACAAAGTGACATACTGTATCTATTAGACATGACTAGGGGTTTGTCCTTATTTTTCATTAGATATTACAAGTTCAAATTCATTTAATTAATTCACATGGTAGAATAGAATTGAACTCTGAACTGCATGATAAAAACTTAAATTAAAATAAAAAGGAACATACATGCAACATATGTTTAGGGAACTATTGTTGTGGATGTTGTTTTGAGTTACCATTCAATAATTGAGTCATGTAGGGGATGGATGATCTTTGAGATCGTTCAGTTCTTGCTCTGACTGGTCTGAGTTTGTGTGAGTGGCGTGTTTTTCTTCCAGAGGTTGTGGTGATTGGCTGTGGTAGGAAGTTCCTGTTGTCAGGAGGAGATGATGGGCAAACTGGAGGCAGACTGTTGGGTTCTTCTCTCAATCAGTGGGTAGAGGTTGAGGAGATGATGGGCAGACTGGAGGCAGACTGTTGGGTTCTTCTCTCAGTCAGTGGGCAGAGGTTGAGGGTTGAGTGTGCTAGTGTGTAGCTACTGTATAATGGTCCAAGGATATTCCACCATGCTCGCTTCTGTATTCACTCCAATTGTCCAGTCATGGTTGAGGTGAGATAGTAGTGCCATGCAGGGGCACTGTATTCTAGTACAGGCCCAAAGTTGGTGGTGTAGATGTTGACCAGGCCGGGTTTTGGAATGGAACCCACGATCCTGGTGTTGCATGCCTTATGGGCATGTTCTACCAACTGAGCCACAGAGAACCACAAAGAGTTTGTTGTTGCCCTTTTCCACCTGCTGGTCTACCTCAGGTCATCCTGGATCCCAGCAGATTAATATCAGATGTTGTTTGCAGAGTGTGTCCATTTAGGTACAGGGGTCTCAAAGGGGGTGGGTTGTTTGTAAAGCAAACATGCAGGACTTTGCACTTGTTTGGGTTGAGCTGCATGGAGTGCTCATCCACCTAGGAGCACACCTTTTCTAGACCATGTTGAAGGCTGGAGAGCTGCCCCACCCTAATGCACTCTGCAATGCCATCAATGGGGAGAACAAGTATTTGATACACTGCCGATTTTCCAGGTCTTCCTACTTACAAAGCATGTAGAGGTCTGTAATTTTTATCATAGGTACACTTCAACTGTGAGAGACGGAATCTAGAACAAAAATCCAGAAAATCACATTTTATGATTTTTAAGTAATTAATTTGCATTTTATTGCATGACATAAGTATTTGATCACCTACCAACCAGTAAGAATTCTGGCTCTCACAGACCTGTTAGTTTTTCTTTAAGAAGCCCTCCTGTTCTCCACTCATTACCTGTATTAACTGCACCTGTTTGAACTCGTTACCTGTATAAAAGACACCTGTCCACACACTCAATCAAACAGACTCCAACCTCTCCACAATGGCCAAGACCAGAGAGCTGTGTAAGGACATCAGGGATAAAATTGTAGACCGGCTGGGATGGGCTACAGGACAATAGGCAAGCAGCTTGGTGAGAAGGCAACAACTGGAAGAAAATGGAAGATGTTCAAGATGACGGTCAATCAGCCTCGGTCTGGGGCTCCATGCAAGATCTCACCTCGTGGGGCATCAATGATCATGAGGAAGGTGAGGGATCAGCCCAGAACTACACGGCAGGACCTGGTCAATGACCTGAAGAGAGCTGGGACCACAGTCTCAAAGAAAACCATTAGTAACAAACTACGCCGTCATGGATTAAAATCCTGCAGCGCACGCAAGGTCCCCCTGCTCAAACCAGCGCATGTCCAGGCCCGTCTGAAGTTTGCCAATGACCATCTGGATGATCCAGAGGAGGAATGGGAGAAGGTCATGTGGTCTGATGAGACAAAAATAGAGCTTTTTGGTCTCAAGAACACCATCCCAACCGTGAAGCATGGAGGTGGAAACATCATTCTTTGGGGATGCTTTTCTGCAAAGGGGACAGGACGACTGCACCGTATTGAGGGGAGGATAGATGGGGCCATGTATCGCGAGATCTTGGCCAACAACCTCCTTCCCTCAGTAAGAGCATTGAAGATGGGTCGTGGCTGGGTCTTCCAGCATGACAACGACAAGAAACGCACAGCCAGGGCAACTAAGGAGTGGCTCCATAAGAAGCATCTCAAGGTCCTGGAGTGGCCTAGCCAGTCTCCAGACCTAAACCCAATAGAAAATCTTTGGAGGGAGCTGAAAGTCCGTATTGCCCAGCGACAGCCCTGAAACCTGAAGGATCTGGAGAAGGTCTGTATGGAGGAGTGGGCCAAAATCCCTGCTGCAGTGTGTGCAAACCTGGTCAAGACCTACAGGAAACGTATGATCTCTGTAATTGCAAACAAAGGTTTCTGTACCAAATATTAAGTTCTGCTTTTCTGATGTATCAAATACTTATGTCATGCAATAAAATGCAAATTAATTACTTAAAAATCATACAATGTGATTTTCTGGATTGTTGTTTTAGATTCCGTCTCCCACAGTTGAAGTGTACCTATGATAAAAATGACAGACCTCTACATGCTTTGTAAGTAGGAAAACCTGCAAAATCGGCAGTGTATCAAATACTTGTTCTCCCCCCTGTATAATGGTCTTGCATCAGTGGATTTTACATCATGTCCAGGAGGCTGACCAAGACATCTGTCGTTGACCTTACCTTTTCGCATCCAAGCTGTCTTGGGTCAAGCTTGTGGCCGATGTCTTCCAGCATCCAATCGGTGGACAAACTGTCAGCCACCTTAGCTCCAGTATTACAGCATTGTTCCAGTGTTCTACAGCTGCCTGTAGAACCATTCAGACTGTGTTCATGATGTTTCTTAATCATGTTTCTTAATTAAGTTCCGGCCGAGAAATTAGCGCCAGAAACAGCGGTGTTTCCATTTCTCACACTGGCAGTCTATTGTAAAAAAGGTTAATGTTATTATGACAATTACAATTCCACAGTAGCCTGTCAAGTACAATATTATTTTGTTATTTGACAGATATAGTGACAATATAAGTCTGTAAAGAAAAATTATAAATGAAGGCTAAAATATAATTTTACCTTATCTAACTAAGAATATGTTCAAATAGAATATAGCCTGTATTTGTGACTTTATAAGTGTATTTAGATCACGTCGATAAAAGGATATTGTGGTAAACAGGGTCTTTGAAGTCAAATTGTTACCTTTATTGGTAATGTAAAAAGGAATACAGTGGGGGAAAAAGTATTTAGTCAGCCACCAATTGTGCAAGTTCTCCCACTTAAAAAGATGAGAGAGGCCTGTAATTTTCATCATAGGTACACGTCAAGTATGACAGACAAATTGAGGAAAAAAAATCCAGAAAATCACATTGTAGGATCTTTAATTAATTTATTTGCAAATTATGGTGGAAAATAAGTATTTGGTCACCTACAAACAAGCAAGATTTCTGGCTCTCACAGACCTGTAACTTCTTCTTTAAGATGCTCCTCTGTCCTCCACTCATTACCTGTATTAATGGCACCTGTTTGAACTTGTTATCAGTATAAAAGACACCTGTCCACAACCTCAATCAGTCACACTCCAAACTCCACTATGGCCAAGACCAAAGAGCTGTCAAAGGACACCAGAAACAAAATTGTAGACCTGCACCAGGCTGGGAAGACTGAATCTGCAATAGGTAAGCAGCTTGGTTTGAAGAAATCAACTGTGGGAGCAATTATTAGGAAATGGAAGACATACAAGACCACTGATAATCTCCCTCGATCTGGGGCTCCACGCAAGATCTCACCCCGTGGGGTCAAAATGATCACAAGAACGGTGAGCAAAAATCCCAGAACCACACGGGGGGACCTAGTGAATGACCTGCAGAGAGCTGGGACCAAAGTAACAAAGCCTACCATCAGTAACACACTACGCCGCCAGGAACTCAAATCCTGCAGTGCCAGACGTGTCCCCCTGCTTAAGCCAGTACATGTCCAGGCCCGTCTGAAGTTTGCTAGAGTGCATTTGGATGATCCAGAAGAGGATTGGGAGAATGTCATATGGTCAGATGAAACCAAAATATAACTTTTTGGTAAAAACTCAACTCGTCGTGTTTGGAGGACAAAGAATGCTGAGTTGCATCCAAAGAACACCATACCTACTGTGAAACTTGGGGGTGGAAACATCATGCTTTGGGGCTGTTTTTCTGCAAAGGGACCAGGACGACTGATCCGTGTAAAGGAAAGAATGAATGGGGTCATGTATCGTGAGATTTTGAGTGAAAACCTCCTTCCATCAGCAAGGGCATTGAAGATGAAACGTGGCTGGGTCTTTCAGCATGACAATGATCCCACACACACCGCCCGGGCAACGAAGGAGTGGCTTCGTAAGAAGCATTTCAAGGTCCTGGAGTGGCCTAGCCAGTCTCCAGATCTCAACCCCATAGAAAATCTTTGGAGGGAGTTGAAAGTCCGTGTTGCCCAGCGACAGCCCCAAAACATCACTGCTCTAGAGGAGATCTGCATGGAGGAATGGGCCAAAATACCAGCAACAGTGTGTGAAAACCTTGTGAAGACTTACAGAAAACGTTTGACCTGTGTCATTGCCAACAAAGGGTATATAACAAAGTATTGAGAAACTTTTGTTATTGACCAAATACTTATTTTCCACCATAATTTGCAAATAAATTCATTAAAAATCCTACAATGTGATTTTCTGGATTTTTTAATCTCATTTTGTCTGTCATAGTTGACGTGTACCTATGATGAAAATTACAGGCCTCTCTCATCTTTTTAAGTGGGAGAACTTGCACAATTGGTGGCTGACTAAATGCTTTTTTTCCCCACTGTAGCATTCACACATTTCTACAAATTCTCCAAATTAAGGCATGATTATTGTTGGGGTGAGGGTGTAGGGTGTACATTACCAAAAAAGGTACACCCTACACCCTCACCGTAACAATGATCATGCCTTAATTTGGACAATTTGTAGAAATTTGTGAATTCTATTCCTTTTTACATTACCAAAAAAGGAAACAATGACTTCAAAAGACCCTGTTTACCACAAGATATCCTGTCATTTTATCGATGTGATCTAAATACACTTATAAAGTCACAAATATAGGCTATATTAATAATGGAGATTATAAACTGGGTGGTTCCAGCCCTGAATGCTGATTGGCTGAAAGCCGTGGTATATTTAAGCAATAAGGCCAGAGGGGGTGTGGTATATGGCCAATATAACATGGCTAAGGGCTGTTCTTAGACAAGACGCTACGCCATATATCACAAACCCCCGAGGTGGCTTATTGCTATTATAAACTGGTTACCAACATAATTAGAGCAGTAAAAATAAATGTTTTGTCATACCCATGGTATACGGTCTGATATACCACAGCTTTCAGCCAATCAGCATTCAGGGCTCGAACCACCAAGTTTATACGGGTATGACAAAACTTTTATTTTTACTCTTCTAATTACATTGGTAACAAGTTTATAATAGCAATAAGGCACCTCGGAGGGTTGTGGTACATGGCCAATATACCACGGCTAAGGGCTGTATCCAGGCACTCTGCGTTGCGTCGTGCATAAGAACAGACCTTAGCCGTGGTATACTGGCCATATACCAAACCTCCTCGGGCCTTATTGCTTAAATATACTACAATATTTGCATTACATTTAGCCTTTATTTCAGCTACCGCTCTTTCTAGCCCCTGGGCTTGTTGAGATTCTCCTTCCACAACCTCTTCTGCAAAACTGTATGATTTAGTTTTTTACCCGAAACCATCTCGCCAGGTGCAGAATGCCTGCAATCTTTCTGGACTTGCTAGAGGAATAGCGACCTGATAATGGTGTTCTGCAACCAGAAAAGACTGTGCTTATCTGCTATGATTGTCTCATCCAAGCTCAACAATCTCTTTAAGGTTTATCAACACCCCTGGCACAACATATTTTTAACCCTACTGGAGCTGGACTTACAGTCAGGTCCAAAATTATTGGCACCTTGATAAAAGATGAGCGAAAAATAATGTATAAAATAAATAATACAAATACTGAGCTATATTGTATGCTCAAAAGTATGTGACAATTATTTTAGATTAATATAATTGCTTAGAGAAAAATATTTTGTTTAAAAGGCACCCCTGTTTTCAATACCTCACCTTGCAAGGAGAACGGCACTGAGCCTTTTCTTAAAATGTTTTTTTTGTTGTTGACATTTTAGTCATTTAGTAGACGCTCTTATCCAGAGCGACTTACAATTAGTGAGTGCATACATTTTTCATACTGGCCCCCTGTGGGAAACGAACCCACAACCCTTGCGTTGCAAGCGCCATGCTCTACCAACTGAGCTACAGATTGGAGAACACGTTGGGAGGGATCTTAGACCATTCATCCATGCAGAATCTTTCCAGATCTTTGATATTCTTCGTCTGCACTTATGGACTGCCCTCTTCACTTCAAACCACAGTTTTTCAGTGGGGTTCAAATCCGGAGACTGAGATGGCCATTGCAATTTTATTGTTAATTAACCATTTCTTTGTGGATTTTGATGTGTGCTTGGGGTTGTTTTCTTGCTGGAAGATCCACTTGCGGCCAAGTGTCAGCCATCTGGCAGAGGGAACCAGGTTTTGGGCTAAAATGTCCTGGTGCTGGGTGAAGTTAATGATGCCACTGAGCACATCTTTATCAAGGGTGCCAATAATTGGACCTGACTATATGCTGTCGTGGTGGGGCAGGAGGCTACTGAGGAGGCTACTGAGGCCCTATGCTCCACTTGGAGGCTACTGAGGCCCTATGCTCCACTAGGAGACTACTGAGGCCCTATGCTCCACTAGGAGGCTGTTGAGGCCCTATGCTCCACTAGGAGGCTGAACCCTCAATGCTGCTGAGGCCCAATGCTCCACGAGGAGGCTGAACCCTCAATGCTGCTGAGGCCCTATGCTCCACGAGGAGGCTGAACCCTCAATGCTGCTGAGGCCCAATGCTCCACTAGGAGGCTGCTGAGGCCCAATGCTCCACTAGGAGGCTGCTGAGGCCCAATGCTCCACTAGGAGGCTGCTGAGGCCCAATGCTCCGCTAGCTAAAACAAAAGTAAGTAATATGTCACCACCAACCAATATATGACTTTACAAATCTCAAGCTTATTGAAGTTACAACTTGAATACTCAGTGTCTTTTTTCCCTTAATGGCCCACGTACGCACTCAGGTTGTACCACTGATATATAAAGCATTTGACACAACGGTTGTGTAAATATTTTGTGCCAAACAACTGTTGTGTTAAATGCGTTGTACAACCTGAGCGTGTGTGTGTGTTTTCAAGTATGTTATTTCAATATGATCCTATGAACAAATCTGAAGTCAGATGTGTCTTCTACATAAAAAATAAAATGTTATTTATAGGACCATGGGAAAGGTGGGTCCCCATAAACCATGTTAGAAACTGATTGACCTCATAAACCATATAAACAAGTATGTGTGCATGCGTGCGTGTGTTATGTGTGTGTGGGGAACAGTTCATATACTGTATGAAAAAATACCTGATTAAAGAAAACATTCTTCTTCAGAGTCTTCTTCTGTTTCCACCTCATCATATGTTCTTTGCCCACCAAAGGGATTTCCAACCCTTACATCTTCAGGTGGTCCTGACCATTCACCCTGGTCATCTCCATCACCAGGATAGTCCCTTGCAAAATGTCCTGGCTTGCCACAGTTGTAGCAGCTCCAGTCTCTCCCTCCAGTGGCGCATTACGCTCCTCGCCCTCTGCCTCTTCCCCTTCCTCTACCTCCTCCTCGTCCTTGACCTCCACTTCCACGGTATCCTCCTCCTCCAGTGAAAAACATCAACTGTGCAGCTTTTGTAGTTTAGCACCAGTCTTGGAGTTATTCGACCTGATCTGTCTTTCTGCATGGGTGATGTGAGGTTTGACATCAGCAAGGGTCTTTGTCTCCCACCCAATGCATGTAGTGGTCACAGCTGTCTTCAGGTCTTGTACCATTCCAAACATTTAGCAGCAGCCTGCATAATTGCTTAATCTTCTCTCTATCTGTCAACTGGCCCCGTGTAGCTCAGTTGGTAGAGCATGGGTAGAGCATGGGTTCGATTCCCACGGGGGGCCAGTATGAAAATGTATGCACTCACTAACTGTAAGTCGCTATGGATAAGAGCGTCAGCTAAATGACTAAAAAATTTTAAAAATAAAAATAAAAAACTGTATTGGACTGGCTGGACTGCCACATACTTCCCCAATCTTTTCACGTTATGAGACAGGAACACCAGCTTGTCAACATTTTTGGGCAGAAAGCAGCTCCTCGTTTTATTGACTATAAACCCTGCCTTGGAAAAGATCCGCTCTGATGGAGTGGAGGTGGCGGGATGGAGAGGAGGTATCTCGCTGCTCTGGCCAGCTTCGAATACCTGTCCTAATTTTTCCCCCACCAAGCTAGTGGTCCAGGGTCGACTTTCATTCTATCTTAGAGATAATCCTTCATTTAGTTTTCGCTATCACCTTGATAATCTTTCTCTCCCTCATCTCCACACATGAGCATCTCAATCTCCCGCTCCTTGTCCATTGTCTTTTTTTTTGGTGCGGGTTCCTCCTCTTCATCCGTGGATGTAGAGCCGTCTCATCTGCCTCAGCGGGCCCTGGCTCCTCTGGCTGCACCGCACTCAAACGGTCAGCTAGCTGGGACATGTTGATGTACGCTTCTTCACGTTTTGCATCTTCAAAGATTGAAGCCAACTTGAAGCGGGGGTCTATGTCTGATGCTTGGACATATAGACTATTCTCAAATATTCGGCCGTTGAGCTGCCATCTTCAGTCAGTTTCCTCCACCAGCTTTGTTTTAAGACTCTTAATGGTGGGGCTGTCATCCTCCACTGCGGCCAAGTGGCGGCGTTTGAGGTTGGCCAGTATGGGCATGGTTGTAGATGAGGATGTTTTGTCCTCCTTGGACTGCAGCTCAGTCAGAGTGACCATAGGCTTCAGCACATTCTAAATGTCCTCTGCCATGTTCCATTGCGCTGTGGTGAGATCAAGGTTGCGTCATTTTTCCCAGTGTAGTTGGGGTCGGAGAGCACTGGTGTTAGGGGCCATCTCTGTTCTAGCAGACGCTCTAATGTGGTCTGAGAAGAGTTCCACCTTGTGGAAATGTCTTTTGGATCATATATTCGACCACCATTTGTTGTTTCTGTTTCTGGCTTTTGCTCCCTTCTTAAAATGAACCAAGAGGTCTCTGGCTGCAGACACAGTGAGACAGATTTGTTCTTGTTTGAGAGCGCCATTTATGCACAGCTGTAAGGTGTGCCCAGCACATCTGACTTCTTTAACATTTGCCCATTCCTCTTCCTGCCCCAGTATACCTGCACACAAAACCATGTTTGCGGTGTTGTCTTGTACCACAGCGACCCTTTTACCTCCTGGGATTTCTTATGCGTCGGCAAATTCTCCAAGTCTCTGCACAATGTTGGCTACGGTGTAATTCTCCAGCCTGGTCAGCTGTAGGCTAGTTGTCTAGTGATATTGGCGACCATCATCAGCTGATCAATAACACTAAATAAATGGTCTACTTTTTCTGGCCACGCACAGAGAACATTAATACCCGCACGCACCTGAAAAACAGAGCGATGAGCGCTTGTCGTGGAAATTCTAATCAAAAGGAAGAGAGACTGCAGATTCTTCAAAACAACAACTTTTTATAATACGATTTGCAAATCTGGAGCAGTTAACAATCCACTCAACAGTGCAGCGTTAAGAGCCCAACAAACAAGAGTTGGGTCCCAGCTTTTTTAACCTTTGTCTACGTGTCAGTTTAGCAGGTGTGTGAGATCATGGTGGGAACATAGCCTACAAACAAGTGATAATGCCAGTTTTGTTACTCCTTTTGCTGATAGAATTGTCGCTGCTGCTCAAACTAGCCTCTGTTCTCTTCATATCTCCACACAGCTGTGCCCTCTCTCCTTTATCAGATTAGTCTGCTACATAGAAGGAGATTAAATTGAAAGAACAAACCATAGCATTAGCATCAGGTATTGTTGGCTAGCTAAGCACAGAAAATGGTGTACCCAGTCGTTGTCAGCAGTGAGCGAGCGAGCTAGCTAGCTAAGCAGCAGAGAGCACGCTGCAAGTGGTGGCACAGCAGTTAGCTATGGTAGCTAGCTAGCTAACGCTAGATGGTGGCTGGCATGAATCACCTGCACAACACTCAAAATCAATGACATATTATTTTAGAAGCTTTAGCTCGCTAGCTTGACAAGCTAATCATTTCCCTCAGAGACATTGGTCTAAAAACCTTTCATGGAAAAAATATTGAGCAAGAGTCAATCAAGCTAGCTAACTAACCCCTCTAGCTATAGGCTAGCTAGTGACTTTTAACAAATGTTTCCAAAAAATGTAGTACAATAAATCTGACAATCGAATATGAAGTACATTTTAATTGGAATACCAAACTATTTTAGGTTCCAACCGCCGTGTCTTTGTGAGACGCGGTGTCGGTGAACGGATGATCCCCGCATTTGTATTTCCCACCGTAAAGCATGGAGGAGGAGTTGTTATGGTGTGGGGGTGCTTTGCTGGTGACACTGTCTGTGATGTATTTAGAATTCAAGGCACACTTAACCAGCGTGGCTACCACAGCATTCTGCAGCAATACGCCATCCCATCTGGTTTGGGCTTAGTGGGACTATCATTTGCTTTTCAACAGGACAATGACCCAACACACCTCCAGGCTGTGTAAGGGCTATTTTACAAGGAGAGTGATGGAGTACTGCATCAGATGACCTGGCCTCCACAATCCCCCGACCTCAACCCAATTGAGATAGTTTGGGATGAGTCGGACCGCAGAGTAAAGGAAAAGCAGCCAACAAGTGCTCAGCATATGTGGAAACTCCTTCAAGACTGTTGGAAAAGCATTCCAGGCGAAGCTGGTTGAGAGAATGCCAAAAGTGTGCAAAGCTATCATCAAGGCAAAGGGTGGCTATTTGAAGAATCTCAAATATAAAATATATTTTCTGATTTGTTTCACACTTTTTTGGTCACTACAAGATTCCATATGTGTTATTTCATAGTTTTGATGTTTTCACTATTATTCTACAAAGTTGAAAATAGTACAAATAAAGAAAAGCCCTTGAATGAGTAGGTGTGTCCAAACGTTTGACTGGTACTGTACATAAATGTGATATTTCAGTTGTTTCTTTTTAATAAATTTGCGAACATTTCTAAAAACCTATTTTTGCTTTGTGATTATGTGGTATTGTGTGTAGATCGATGAGAAGAAGAAAAAAAACAATTTAATCCATTTTAGAATAAAGCTGTAATGTAACAAAATGTGGAAAAAGTCAAGGGGTCTGAATACTTTCCAAATGCACTTTATGTGTAATGGAATGGAACTAAGAGTCATGATCAAGGCCTACCTCGCTGCAAGGTGCTGCCTCATAATGGCATTTATGAGAATCTTGAAGGCAGCAACGGAAATTGGTGGGCTGACTTGTGATATTTCTTATACTAATTAGAGTTTTAAAAAATTACACCATAACTAGAGGTTATCTACATCCACACTAGGGGTCGTTTGATACTGCAGGATGTTCAACCAAATCTAGTGTCCTTGCTATCTGGAATCCTTGCGACGTCCCAACTCTGACGTCACCTCATTGAAGTTTACATTTTAACTGGTAAGGGTAAGGGTTAAGGTTATGTGTAGGTAAGGGTTATGGTTAAGGTTAGGGTAGGGGTTAGGGTTTGTGGTAGGGACGTCCCAAGGATCTAGGATTGCACTAACCCCAAATCTAGGGGAGTGAATCACTTTGGACACTGCTAATTTAACACGGGTGATTTTACTGTGTAGTGTTTTTTCAAGAGACAACCTAATTTGGCCACAAACTTTAGTAACCTGGACACAGCCTACTCGTTTGTTCAGCCCACTTGGTGGCGGAACATGACCCACCAATTGGACATTGTTGGTGAACTAGGCCTATGTCCCTGCTGTCCCCCGGTGTGGTCGGTCATGCATGTGATGTGTGGTCGGTCATACGTGCGGTCCCGACCCCGCCAGCGGTTTTTAAAAACGCGCACGCCGACCTGGATGCCTAACCCTAATCTTCTATGTTGGCTGGTGTTTCCTGAGGCTCGTGCGCGTGGTCTGGCTCTCCGTCTGGTCCGCGACACTTGCACGCTGTGTGTCAGTGTCCGGGTCTCGCTGCCTGTTGGCGACGGGTGGAACGAGGGAAGGGGAAAGCCAGGACCGTTTTTACATACTCAATGGTTGACTGACGACGGACAGATACGGATCTCTCAAGATGGTGGGGCGTACAAGCAATGGAACGCACGATTATGCATGCGATCCTGTTGCACCCGTTGCGGTCGGACATAGGAGGGAATCGGGCACGGTAAGTCAGCCAACCAACTATGTACTACTTACCTATAGCCTAAGTGTACTATGACAAGATGTCTGGACCTTTATGGCACGAGACAATGGGCTTGGGCAATCCTCATGTTTGAAATTAAGTAGGCTATCAGGTATTTTCTCCCAGGTTACTTTTTGTGGCTGTGGTGAGGTAAGCATGGATCATGAAATTCAACCCAAGACAACTAAAGTTGTCTCTGACTATGAGATGGTGTCCTATATGTTTTTGAACTTTTATTTAAAGATTAAAAGTCTAGGAGACTCTTACATAAAGTGGTTGAAAGTGAGACTGAAAGAAAGAAAGTGAGAGGATGCTCTAGGGTAGAGAGAAGTAAAGATAGAGACAGGAGAGAGAAGTGTAAAGTTCAGCAAGATCCACTTCCATGTCCTGTTCCTGCTGCTTCATATAAATAGAATGTCTTCTCTATTCCGTGTATCAGTGTAATTCAGTAGAAAACAGATACTGTTCCTTGTATATTCTTAAATGTGTCCTCTCCTCTCCTCCTTTCGCCATAACAACTGATCTCCAAAAGCACTGGATAGGTGTGTCTTCTGCTGTAAAAGCCTTCTGCTTTCACCTATCCTCAAAGAGGAAAGGGGACAAGAAACAGAAGCCGGTTAAGACTGTTGGGACACAGCACAGGGAGGAACCTCAATGTGCATGTATCATATTACTTTCACCTATATTGTGTTTTCAGAGGAGAGGAGAGCAACTGTAGACTATTGAGATACAGCCTCCTAGACACTGATGCTCAATGCCATCCTTCACTGATGGTCCAAGCCAGCTCAGCCAATCCTTGTCCTCCATGCAAATGAGACAGTGGGATCTGTGCTCTGATTGGAGCTCTCTCTCATTTTTGTCGTCGCCATGGCTAGAGTTTGGAGGTGCTTGGCTGCTGGTCTGTGAGTGAGGGATCACTCTGCCAAAGAGAGGAGGAGAGGGGGAGGAGAGATGGCTGGAAGAGGTGGAATAGAGGGAAGGAGAGAGGAGGGCAGAGTGGGTGGGGATACACAGGGAAGTGAAGAGGGAGGGGACAAAGGCAGAGCGAGGAAGAGAGAAAGAGAGAGAGAGAGAGAGAGGGGGATCATCTCACTGATGCTGAGTCACAGACAGGGGGTTCAGCCGCCGTATCCCATGAGCCTTTAGGGGAAACATGGAGGAGCTCGAGCACACCTGCCCCCATCCGCGCACGGTAGGGTGTGTTTGTGTGTGTTCGTGTGTGAAGGAGAGAAAGAGGGAGAGGCTGGCTAGTCTGCTTGTTGTTATGAAACAGATCCACTGTCTGTGTGTGTCTTTGCGGGATGCTCTGAATGCTGAATGGACTGTCTGTGTGGAGGGTGGGAGGTTGGGTGTGTTTCGCAGTATTGGCAGGGGTGTGTGTATGTGTGGGTATAGGCAGCCTGGCATAGATCTCCTGATGAGGACACAAAAGCGCAAGGATACAGAGGGGCGATGCTAGCTCCATGCCAGCTCCATTCAGTCTCTCTTTCTCTCTCTGTCCTTGTCATTCCCTTTTATTCCCTGTGCCTCTCTCCTTCTCTTCATCATATCTTCCTCTCTGTTCCCATATCCCTGTGCCTCTCTCCTTCTCTTCATCATATCTTCCTCTCTGTTCCCATATCCCTGTGCCTCTCTCCTTCTCTTCATCATATCTTCCTCTCTGTTCCCATATCCCTGTGCCTCGCTCCCTCTCTTTCTTTCCTCCCGTGTGCTACCATCACAGCGTTCTGGTTGTTTTTTTAGCTGACGTTTTTAGTGTGGTTTTTTTGTTAGTTAATCCTTCTTACACCAGATGTTCTCTGCTTGCGCCAGTTTCAGGGCTTTAGTGAGCACATTTGCTGCGGTCACTCTGATCTGTCGATCGTCCGAGGCCGCCGCCTGCCCTTTGTCCACACTGGGCTCCTCCCCCTTCTCACCTTGCAGTGGATTGTGGGAGAAATGTTACCTCAGTGCGTCCTCCTCACTGTTCCTTTCTGCCCCATCTGTTACTATGGGGTTGGGAGCTCACAAGACCATCTGATGATGTTATGATTTTATCTCCACCTCCTTTCTGTTCTTCCTCAGCCCTTATCCCAATGGAATATGTACAGGTGGAACTGCCTTTAAATATTTAGTGTTATGGATGACAAATGTAGACAAAAGTATTAATAAGAACAACGATTCTTATTTAATCTAAGATCCTATCTATCCCTAGAAATCAAGAAACCTTGGTTTCTATGTGGCCCTCTAGAGGAGACTGCGCTGTGTGTTTTGTGATAATGGTTACTGTTCAGTTGCACTCTCTCTCTCTCTCTCTTCCAAATTTTGTTGTTAAACACAGCCTTATTCTAAAATGGATTAAATTGTTTTTTTCCCCTCATCAATCTAAACACAATACCCCATAATGACAAAGCAAAAACAGTTTTTAGATATTTTTTGCAAAAAAAACAGAAATACCTTATTTACATAAGCATTCAGACCCTTTGCTATGAGACTCTAAATTGAGCTCAGGTGCATCCTGTTTCCATTGATCATGCTTGAGATGTTTCTACAACTTGATTGGAGTCCACCTGTGGTAAATTCAATTCATTGGACAGGATTTGGAAAGGCACACACCTGTCTATATAAGGTCCCACAGTTGACAGTGCATGTCAGCAAAAACCAAGCCATGACGTCGAAGGAATTGTCCGTAGAGCCCAGAGACAAGATTGTGTCGAGGCACAAATCTGGGGAAGGGTACCAAAAAACCCCAGAAATATCACATTTACGTAAGTATGCAGACCCTTTACTCAGTACTTTGTTGAAGCACCTTTGGCAGTGATTACAGCCTAGAGTCTTCTTGGGTATGACACTACAAGCTTGGCACACCTGTATTTGGGGAGTTTCTCCCATTCTTCTCTGCAGATCCTCTTAAGCTCTGTCAGGTTGGATGGGGAGCGTTGCTGCACAGCTATTTTCAGGTCTCTCCAGATATGTTCGATCAGGTTTAAGTCCGGCCTCTGGCTGGGTCACTCAAGGACATTCAGAGACTTGTCTCGAAGCCACTCCTGCGTTGTCTTGGCTGTGTGCTTAGGGTCATTGTCCTGTTGAAAGGTGAACCTTTGCCCCAGTCTGTTATGTGTTAGATGTAAACTCTGTCTGTCTTCTCCAGTAGACCGCCCAGTACGTGTATATGCAGATGGGATATTTGATCAAGGATCTCCCTGTGCTTTGCGCCATTCATCTTTGCCTCAATCCTGACTAGTCTCCCAGTCCCTGCTGCTGAAAAACATCCCCACAGCATGATGCTGCCACCCCCATGCTTCAACATAGGGATGGTGCCAGGTTTCCTCCAGATGTGATGCTTGGCATTCAGGTAAAATATCAGACCAGAGAATCTTGTTTCTCATGGTCTGAGAGTCCTTTAGGTGCCTTTTGGCAAACTCCAAGCGGGCTGTCATGTGCCTTTTACTGAGGAGTGGCTTCTGTCTGGCCACTCTACCATAAAGGCCTGATTGGTGGAGTGCTGCAGAGATGGTTGTCCTTCTGGAAGGTTCTCCCATCTCCACAGAGGAACTCTGGAGCTCTATCAGAGGGACCATAGGATTCTTGGTCACCTCCCAGACCAAGGCCCTTCTCTCCCCGTTTGCTCAGTTTGGCCGGGCGACCAGCTCTAAGAAGAGTCTTGGTGGTTCCAAACTTCTTCCATTTAAGAATGATGGAGGACACTGTATTCTTGGGGACCTTCAATGCTGCAGACATTTTTGGTACCCTTCCCCAGATCTGTGCCTCGACACAATCCTGTCTCAAAGTTCTACGGACAATTCCTTTGACCCCATGGCTTGGTTTTTGCTCTGACATGCACTGTCAACTGTGGGACCTTATATAGACAGGTGTGTGCCTTTCCAAATCATGTATAATCAATTGAATTTACCACAGGTGGACTCCATTCAAGTTGTAGAAACATCTCAAGGATGATCAATGGAAACAGGATGCACCTCAGCTCCATTTCGAGTCTCATAGCAATGGGTCTGAATACTTATGTAAATAAGGTATTTCTGTTTTTTATTTTTAATACATATGCAAACATTTCTAAAACCTGTTTTTGCTTTGTCATTATGGGATATTGTGTGTAGATTGATTAGGATTTTTATTTATTTAATCCATTTCAGAATAAGGCTGTCGTAACAAAATGTTGAAAAAGTCAAGGGGTCTGAATACTTTCCGAATGCGCTGTAGTCTCCATTATGTCTCTCAGGTTTCTCGTGTGTTTGGGAGTGGATCCATGAAGTCACTGGGAACAGGAAGTCATGCATGTTCCAATTCCTCTTTCTCTATCCCTCTAGACAAAGAGAGAGAGATGGAAAATGAGGTGTTAGTAGGGGGAGGGATGAAGTTCCATTTTAGCCAGTAGCGGATCAATAGCACTGAGTGCTGCTTGTCCCCTCATCATGTAATCAATAGTTGTGATAGAGAATAGATATCAGCCCTGATCAATAATCTAATTACTGGAATTATGCCGGAGAGAGACATGGGATGACTATCAAGAAGGGGACATGAATGTCATTCAACTTTCCTTCTCTCCTCTCTTCCTCTGTCGCTTTCCCTCTCTGCATCTCCTGTTCCTCTATTCATCCCCCTCTCAAATTCTATTTTTTCTGGTTTTGTCACATTATCTCACTCCTTTTCTTCCCTCTTTGACACGCTCTTCTATCATGTTGTGTCTCTGACACTCCATACCATTTTTTATTTATTTATTTAACCTTTTTTTAACTAGGCAAGTCAGTTAAGAACAAATTCTTATTTACAATGACGGCCTACAAAAAGGCAAAAAGCCTCCTGCGGGGACGTGGGCTGGGATTAAAAATAAAAATATAGGACAATACACACATCACGACAAGAGAGACACCACAACACTACATAAAGAGAGACCTAAGACAATAACATAGCATGGCAGCAACACATGACAACAACATGGTAGCAACACAACATGGCAGCAGCACAACATGGTACAAATATTATTGGGCACAGACAACAGCACAAAGGCAAGAAGGTAGAGACAACAATACATCACGTGAAGCAGCCACAACTGTCAGTAAGAGTGTCCATGATTGAGTCTTTGAATGAAGAGATGGAGATAAAAACTGGCCAGTTTGAGTGTTTTTTGCAGCTCATTCCAGTCGCTAGCTGCAGCGAACTGAAGAGAGGAGCGACCCAGGGATGTGTGTGCTTTGGGGACCTTTAACAGAATGTGACTGGCAGAACGGGTGTTGTATGTGGTGGATGAGGGCTGCAGTAGGTATCTCAGATAGGGGGGAGTGAGCCCTATAAATAAGCATCAACCAGTGGGTCTTGCGACGGGTATACAGAGATGACCAGTTTACAGAGGAGTATAGAGTGCAGAGATGTGTCCTATAAGGAGCATTGGTGGCAAATCTGATGTCCGAATGGTAAAGAACATTTAGCCGCTCGAGAGCACCCTAACCTGCCGATCTATAAATTACGTCTCCGTAATCTAGCATGGGTAGGATGGTCATCTGAATCAGGGTTAGTTTGGCAGCTGGGGTGAAAGAGGAGCGATATTATGATCAAGGAAACCAAGTCTAGATTTAACCTTAGCCTGCAGCTTTGATATGTGCTGAGAGAAGGACAGTGTATCGTCTAGCCATACTCCCAAGAACTTGAATGAGGTGACTTGTTTGTTGAAAGGAGTGAAAGAGTTTTGTAGGGGTTTGAATTTGATGCGTGCTGTTTTAGTATGCCGTTGTTAGCGCCATTATGCTGAACCAAAAAAGTACTTAACAGTTAAATCTCTCTCCTCCCTCTCTCAGATGCTGACTGAGCCTGCTATCTTTGCTAAGGACACCAGCTGTGAGTGCCACGCCCCTCATGAGAGACTCTCCATTGCTCAAGCCCGCAGAGGGACCCCAGGTATACCTCCTCTCGTCCTCTGTTACACGGCACTCTTCATCCCTCCTCTCATCCTTATTCTTCATCCTCTCTTCCTCCCATCCTCAGCATCTTCACTCATAGACGTCTCTTCTTCTTTTCCTCTCCTCCTCACATTCACTCACTTTTCTGCTTCTCTCCTCTCCTGATGGTGTTATGTGTTAGATGTAAACTCTGTCTGTCTTCTCCAGTAGACCGCCCAGTACGTGTATATGCAGATGGGATATTTGATCTGTTCCACTCCGGCCATGCCAGAGCCCTGATGCAGGCGAAGAACCTCTTCCCCAACGCATACCTCATAGTGGGAGGTATGCACACATACACACATGTAGATACAGTTGAAGTTGGAAGTTTACATACACTTAGGTTGGAGTCATTCAAACTAGTTTTTCAACCACTCCACACATTTCTTGTTAACAAACTATAGTTTTGGCAAGTCGGTTAGGACATCTACTTTGTGCATGACACAAGTAATTTTTCCAGCAATTGTTTACAGACAGATTATTTCACTTATAATTCACTGTATCACAATTCCAGTGGGTCAGAAGTTTACATGCACTAAATTGACTGTGCCTTTAAACAGCTTGGTAAATTCCAGAAAATGATGTCATGGCTTTAGAAGCTTCTGATAGGCTAATTGACATAATTTGAGTCAATAGGAGGTGTACCTGTGGATGTATTTCAAGGCCTACCTTCAAACTCAGTGCCTCTTTGCTTGACATCATGGGAAAATCAAAAGAAATCAGCCAAGACCTCCACAAGTCTGGTTCATCCTTGGGAGCAATTTCCAAACACCTGACGGTACCACGTTAATCTGTACAAACAATAGTACGCAAGTATAAACACTATGGGACCACCAGCCGTCATACCGCTCAGGAAGGAGACGCGTTCTGTCTCCTACAGATGAACGTACTTTGGTGCGAAAAGTGCAAATCAATCCCAGAACAACAGCAAAGGACCTTGTGAAGATGCTGGAGGAAACAGGTACAAAAGCATCTATATCCACAGTAAAACGAGTCCTATATCGACATAACCTGAAAGGTCGCTCAGCAAGGAAGAAGCCACTGCTCCAAAACCGCCATTAAAAAAAGCCAGACTACGGTTTGCAACTGCACATGGGGACAAAGATCATACTTTTTGGAGAAAAATCCTCTGGTCTGATGAAACAAAAATAGAACTGTTTGGCCATAATGACCATTGTTATGTTTGGAGGAAAAAGGGGGTCTCTTGCAAGTCGAAGAACACCATCCCAACCGTGAAGCAAGGGGGTGGCAGCATCATGCTGTGGGGGTGCTTTGCTGCAGGAGGGACAGGTGCACTTCACAAAATAGATGGCATCATGAGGAAGGAAAAGTATGTGGATATATTGAAGCAACATCTTAAGACATCAGTCAGGAAGTTAAAGCTTGGTCCAAATGGGTCTTCCAAATGGACAATGACCCCAAGTATACTTCCAAAGTTGTGGCAAAATGGCTTAAGGACAACAAAGTCAAGGTATTGGAGTGGCCATCACAAAGTCCTGACCTCAATCCTATAGAACATTTGTGGGCAGAAATGAAAAAGCGTGTGCGAGCAAGGAGGCCTACAAACCTGACTCAGTTACACCAGCTCTGTCAGGAGGAATGGGCCAAAATTCACCCAACTTAAAGTGTATGTAAACTTCCGACTTCAACTGTATGTACACAAATACACACACACACATGTGGTTATAATGACTCTTAATATGAATAACTCATACATGTTTTGCTATCTGTTTCTTTGTGCCTTTGTGACTATGTTTCGTGTGTGTGTGTTTGTTTGTCTGTGTGCGTGTCAGTGTGTAGTGATGAGCTGACCCATAAGTATAAGGGTTTCACTGTGATGACGGAGGATGAGAGGTACGAGGCTCTGAGACACTGTCGCTATGTCGACGAAGTGGTCCGAGACGCACCATGGACGCTCACACAGGACTTCCTGGAAAAGCACAAGGTGTGTGTTTGTCTATTCCCATCAAAGCTCTCTCTGTGTGTGTGTGTGTGTGTGTATAGAGAGTATATATGATGCAGGCATGTCTCTTTTCTGTGTGTCAGTTTATCAGCATGTGTTTTCATTTTGTTTCTCCCATGCTGTGTGTAGAGACTGTGTATAGACTGTGTAGAGACTGTGTATGGACTGTAGAGATTGTGTACATATCGTGTAGAGATTGTGTAGAGATTGCGTAGAGATTGTGTATATATTGGCTATAGATTGTGTATAGATTCTTGTCTTGTGTTCTGATTGTTTCTCAGATCGATTTTGTGGCTCATGATGATATCCCATACTCCTCAGCAGGAACTGAGGACGTCTACAAACACATCAAGGAGGCAGGTGAGTGTGTGTGTGAAGCTGTATTTATGATCAGTGTATGCATACATGGACGAACACATACATGTTCGTCCATGTATGTATTTATAAAGTATTTATAATATGTGTATGTGTGTTCCAGGCATGTTTGTGCCAACTCAGCGGACGGAGGGTATCTCGACCTCTGACCTGATCACTCGTATTGTACGAGACTACGACCTCTACGCTAGACGCAATCTACAGCGAGGCTACACCGCTAAAGAGCTCAATGTCAGCTTCATCAATGTAAGTGTGTGTGTCTGTGTGGTGTCTACCTTCAAAATAACGTGTGTGCGTGTACTCTGTTCACTGGGAACGTAACTGATGTCTTTCAACGAACACACACACAGACAGACATACAGTATGTTCTGTCTGTGTATTTGTTGAGAGACACATACAGGTAACTGCCAAAATAAAGGAAACACCTGAGTAAATGAGGAATACAAAGTATATTGAAAGCAGGTGCTTGCACACAGGTGTGCAATTAACATCCCATCATGCTTAGGGTCATGTATAAAAATGCTGAGCAGGCACTGTTGCCAATTATTTTGGCTACCATGGCAAGAAGACGAGATCTTGGTGACTTCGAAAGAGAGATGATTGTTGGGGCACGTTTGGCAGGAGCTTCAGTGACGAAGACTGCTCAACTTTCTAATGTTTCACGATATGCTATGGCCGCCTCAGTCACCAGATCTCAACCCAATTGTACACTTATGGGAGCTTCTGGAGCGGCGCCCGAGACAACTTTTTCCACTACCATCAACAAAACACCAAATTATGGAATTTCTTGTTGAACAATGGTGTCACATCCCTCCAATAGAGTTCCAGACACTTGTAGAATATATGCCAAGGCGCATTGAAGCTGTTTTGGATCGTGGTGGCCCAACGCCCTTTTAAGACACTATGTTGGTGTTTTCTTTATGTTGGCAGTTACCTGAATGTCAGTTACGTTCCTACAACATTCCTACAACCTTTCTACAACCTTCCTCCAACCTCAGGAGAAGAAGTACCGCCTGCAGAACCAGGTGGACCGTATGAAGGAGAAAGTGAAAACGGTGGAGGAGAAGAGTAAACACTTTGTCTACCGCGTGGAGGAGAAGAGCCATGACCTCATACAGAAGTGGGAGGAGAAATCACGGGAGTTCATCGGTAACTTCCTGGAACTGTTTGGCCCAGATGGAACGTGGGTAAGCTAAAGCCTGTCTCTAATGCTCCACTCATGGACATATTACAATCACTCATCTGACATTTCACTTCTTTGTTTGCAAATCTGATCTATGAACCTAAACTGTGTTTAGCTTCTACCTCTAGCCTAGTCCTAGTCTTTGAAGTGATAGTTCTCTCACAAACCTCTTTATCTCTGTTTCTTAACAGAAACAGGTGTTTAGTGAGCGTAGTGGTCGGATGATCTCCTACGCCCTATCACCCCACGGATCACCTAGCAACAGTCCCCCCCGGCAACTTTCTCTGTCTCGTTCCCCGTCTCCCCCTTCTCGCTGGCTTCACCCCCGACCAGCCTCCCCTTCCTCACCCAAAGGGGCTTCCGCCTCTTTCAGTAGCATGAGTGAGGAAGATGAGAATGAGAAATAGGGGCCTGGACTGTGGGACAGACACCTGACACCACGCATATACACACGCCTAACAGCTGATGCCATGCATACACACACACACACACACACACACACACTTAAGACCACACACTCACATTCTGCCTGAAAGGTGCTGTCACACGCACACATACACACACACACACTCTCTCTCTCCGACATCCCCTTCCACACACTGGCAGCAATGACTGGATGCTGAAGGAAGTTGTAGATATGCAAGACATGGGAAATGTAGTGTAGTGCTGTAGCACGAAGAAGCCATCACAGTCTCTGTTGCCTGGGCAACGAAGCAGACGGGAGTGTAGAGAACAGAAGATGATGCGACAGACCTGTTTTCGATTGCTCAGGTCTGACAGACGGTAAATAAAAGATTGCCTGTTGATCATATCACTCCATTTTATGTCCTCCTTTTTCTCTATCCTTTCTTTTTGTTTTTAAATCTCATGTTATTGTCATATTTTAGAGAAAAACTAGGATAAACATGATAGATGCAATTTTACAGCAATCGTCTGCAGTGTGACTATTTGCATTGTGATATTACGTGAGTAGCAGGGTTGGGGTCAATTCCATTTTGATTCCAGTCAATTCAGAAAGTAAACCAAATTCCAATTTAAAATGTTCCTAATTGAAGAGAATTGGAATTTCAGTGTACTTTCTGAATTGATTGGAATTTAAATGGCCCCAACCCTGGTGAGTAGACCTACACCATTACAGAACTCTCCAGATAGAGACTGAATTTATAGACAAACAGACACAGTTCTCTATACTATACAGTAAGAGAATAGTCTGTGTCTGCCCTATGCATTCTGTTTCTAACTGCATCATTCTGTAATGTGGTGCATACTGACTGTGGCCTAGTTTGTAGATTTAACAGAGAAACACTGTCCTCTAGTGGAGTAATAGTGTGACTGCAGCCTTCCTGGGAGACAAGAGGCCACTTTAGACTATTGAGATGCACCCCACTGAATCACAAATAATTCTGTACCAGATGATTTGCCATAGCTACTAGTCTCCCTAGGCAGAAGAGTTGCCTCCCACAGTGTTAACAATGTTCCAGCATAGGTCTGGGATTTCCGAGACTACATAGCGACTGCATAAATGAATGGATGTTACGTTTCAACAATGTTAACACCATGGAACTTAGTACGTGATTGGTGATTGCATAACGAACAGAACACTTGTCCCTCCCCCCTCCCGCTTTCCCAATATGGCCGCCTGGCCGGCCTGTCTCTTGTAAACAGTGCTTTCAATTGGAGAAACTGATCTGTCAATTTATTTGCTTTTAGAATGTACAATTGTGACAGCTTATTCAGAAGCCGTCCTTATTAGAAATGAGAGAGCAAAGGTTGTATAGTACAGGGATGGTCAGTGTCATCCACAAAGGGCTGGTGTGGCCCTAGAATCAGGTGGCTGGAATAAAAGCTTGCACCCACACTGGCCCTTTGTGGATAAGCTTGGTCCGCCCTGTTGTAGTAGAATCATTGTGCTCTCCTCTTGCTCTCTCGCCCAGCTAGTCACATGACACAGAACTGTTCTTCAACTTGATGTCTCTCGCTATGACACATCATAGGCCACAACTGTTCCACAGCGGAAACCCACGAGATCACTTCCTACCACACACCTCCTGATCCACCTTAGAGACGTTCTTGTCCCGTATTCATTATATGTAACCCTGCACTGTGTGTACAAGATTGGGAATGTGTCTTTCTGTTTGTATGGTCTTATTTTCTAATGTATAATTCCTAATGGCGTAATATGTAAATAAATAGAAAATGAAAGTCATTGAAAGAGAAGCAGCTTGGTGATTGTTTCCTCTCAATCTCTCTTTTTCCAACAGATACAGACTTGGATGCACGCGTATGCACGCATGCATAGAACAGACGTACAATGTCCGTTTTTTGTTCTCTTTATTGTAGGTTTGGAAAATTGACAGTAGGTATTGCAAGCTTGATCTCATGCTGAATACCTCTATATTGTTGTATTTCACCGTGTGTCTACTGTCTAAGCTAGCCGCTACTGTTCCACATGTATACATACAAAAGTGACTGGTTTATGATAAGATGGGCTGCATACATTTGCACAATCTTTCTCTACAGGGAGGAGCTCAAACAGTGCACAGACATCTCCTTACATCAGAGATACAGTAAGGATACATGAGTAATCACTTCACACCAGTTCAATATATTACCATACTGTATATACAATATAAGCTACTAACACCTTAGAGGTACAGAAAGGTAAGGAAGGATTCACTACCTTATCTACAGCTAAGCCTACTTTAACTCTTTAGGTGCCTCCTTGGCAGTGCTGGAATGAGTTAGTTCAGGTTTTGCTGAAAACTGAGAATGGATGATGTCAGCTGATCTGAGCTCCATGATTGGTCCAAGTTTGGCCCACTTTTCATAAACCAGCGAATGAGGATAACTAGAAACACAAACAAACAAGGTAATATTATCCCAGAGTTAACTAAGACAATTGATCCTTATTAGAGAGGCCTGAATGAAATGTAATCCTCATATGAAGACATTGATGAAGAAAAACAAAGTATGTGTATACTGTAGCTTGTGACCTTTAAAATCAAAAGAGGGCGGAAAGAGCCCTCAGAAATAATCATCATCCAGCTAAAAAATTGAAGTAAAAAACAAATGATCAAAACACAACCCTGTTCCTATGCAAAATAACCCTTGTTCCAGGAATACAATATATTTGTTCCCTAAAGCGCCATTAACAGGTCCATACTCCGGCACAAACAATGGAGTTTCAAAATGGCCACTTTGTAACACCACTACAACACCCCAGATTCTTCTGGACACTTAGATACAAATATTAATTTAATCCATTCCCTTCCATCCTTGAAGAGCATTATTCACACACTTCAACCAATGACAACCATTACATGTCTTATTGGAAAACCATTCAAAATACTCCAGTTGATGTTCGTTCAATGTTCAGAAGACAGAAGGTTTAGTGAATACCACATTGTTAGCGATAGTCTTGGTTAACGTGAGAATGTTCATATTGCTTTGCAGGGTTGATGGTGCCACAGGTGGACAAACAAGGCTAACATAATGTAGCCATCTTTATGATTGGTAATTTAGCCTTTGCATGGTCTTATCAGGATGTGGAAGGAGCAGGGAGGGTTAACAGTAACACATGTAATGCTGGTGAGGTTTATAAGCAATAAACTACATGAAAGACAAGGCTCACATGGTGAACCATCTGTAGTTAACATTAGCGTCCTAAAAACATAATTTTCTTTGAGGCTCAGAGCAATGCTTCCTATAGATTACCTCCTAAATGCGGCACCAATTTGTTCAATAGAAACAACTTGATGCCAGAGGTTTTTAGAAAGGGGGCAAGACTGCTAGGTGGGCTGTCTCTGACCTTTCAAAGGGTTCGGGAGGATCAGTATCGCTGGTTAAGATCTGGGGGAAAGTTTGAGGATGACTATTTCACTATGTTCTCCTGTCAAACCAACACGTCACAATACATTTAAAATATAATAAAAACGAAATCTCCCTTTTGGAATGGAGTTGAAATGAAACTATAGCCATCAGGGCATTTGACATGCAATACTTTTTCTTTAACTCCTCAGAGTTCCAAGTCTCCCTCTCTTTCTGAGATAATGGAATAATAAAAAAGATACATCGGTTTGTTCCTGATTCTTTCTGTAATATACAATATAACATACGTAATGCATAATAATGATCTGTAGTTAGTTTAAAGCTTGATCCCATCGTTCATATAGGCATAGTTATTCACTGCAACTATTTTCTATAACTTGGCATTGGCGCGCGCCACTGTAACCATGACAATCGTACCAATCGTAACTATGACTACGGCCCACACTGACCCCATTTGTGCCCAATTAACCTCGTGCCAGTCGTGCCCCGGCTCGAATTACTGGCGCCTACAGCCTGGTAACGGGGGTGGTCAGTGCTATCTGGGATCCTTGGGATGTCCCTACCCTAAACCCTATATCCAGTCAGATAAACACTCCAAACAGCCTACCCGACCGCTCGGGGACGTCCGCATGGTCCTAAAGGCTCGTTTTGTATCACATTCCAATTATAAAACTGGGGGGAAGAAAATGCAATTTCAGAATCCCCAGTGAGAGTTGCGCCCCTGCCTTAACCCTTACCTAAACCATTTTACATTTAAACTTCAAAGGGGTAGGGACGTCTTTGGATTCCTGATAGCAGGGACCGTAATAGGGTGGGACTGTTTGGAACTTAGGGGGTGTGAATTTACCGAGTGACATACTAATCAAGTCAACTTCTAAGCGAATCACACGACTATGAGGCGTGGCTTTAATTCGAGGCGGGAGAGGGTCCTCACTAGTTAACACAGCCACAAAGTCATTAACCCTGCCTATATCTAAAATGTCTCTTCTTAAAAATGAGACCTTAAGCAAACTGCTAACCTTATGCTTAACCCTAACCTTAAATGAAGACCAAAAAGCTCATTTTTGTAGCCAATGTTGACTTTGTTGCTGTGGAATCTGACTTTGTGGCTATGGAAGCTAGTAGAAACCGAGAGGGCGTGAGAGCCTGCCACAGTTTTATTAGCTGGGACTTTGCAAAGTTGTAAAAATCGTCAATCAAAATAAATGTTCAATTACATAAACCATATTATTTTTGGGAAGCCCAATTGATTCTGATTTTGGGCATATAAAGTTAATATGTGAAAACTATTTCCAATATGCGTACTTTCAGATTTTCTGAACTCACTTCCTTGTTTAAATCACTTGCGCTTTGAAGTCCACAATGTAGCTGTGGTAGGTTCTAAGGGTTGCGCTAGATGGTGATGGACAGAGATCAGCCAATTAAAACAGACGGCTGTTTTCGCCGCTCCTGCCATAGTCTCCCATTCAAGTTCCATTCTGAGGCGCTGTGAGACCAGACGGTTCGACAGAGAGTTCGGCTGGTGGACGAGATTAGTGCCCATTCAAAACTGTGTCCTCAAGGGAAAAAAGGAGGTCCTTTTCTCTGTCGGGTCTGAAACCCAAATCCTCAGCCTGTCACAGCCTGCTGCTTTGTAGGGGAGAGAAGAGCGAAACAGAGGTTCTATTATGTTTGACTGAACAAACCGTGGACACAGAGAGAGCAGAACAGATACCTTTCCCAGCACAAAGACCGAGCCTCTAGCTGCAGTGGCTGGAGAGAACCACAAGGGGTGCTGTGGTCAGTAAAGCTGAATATAGGAGATAGAAGGAAAGAGTGACTGAACTCAACCTCATCCATCTCAAACTGACTGTCTGTCCAATCTGATCGCTGCAGTCCCACTTAGAACAGATTGTGAAGAGGACCAACTGACCAAATAACCAATCAGAGGAGTCAGGGGGTGGGGCTAAAATCCTGTTCTAAAGTCCACCCTGGGACAACATCAATGACTGCAGAGGGAGTTGTGTGGCAGCGGCAGCTGAAGTTCAACCCATTATGATTTTGGTAGCGAGGGGATCATTGAAGGGGCAGAGTTCAGTGTGCCAGGCAGGTGGGCGGGGGAAGAGTTTTAGGGCAGAGTTATCGGTTGGCCTTGTAATTTGATTTGCTGGTGTCTCGTGGCTCTTTGCTTGGGTTGCTCCAATCGTCTGCCTCAGGGCTGGTCTGGTAGTGTCGCCATGCCGACTTATTAAAGACGGGCAGGCGCTCGAACGACTCACTGGACAGAGCCTGGATTGGGGGCGGGACAAAAGAGGAACCAATGAAAAGGGATGGAGTGATGTTGCTATAAATGTTGATAGTGAATAGTATTACAGAGCAGAGGTATATCAGAGCCTGAAAATCACAGAGTAACATCAAAATGATTAGTGGTGTGAGAAAAGCCCCTACTACCTTGAGATAAATGACAGCATCAGTGCCCACCCCTTCCATGGAGTAGAGCTTCAGGTCTCCCTGAAAATACCTGGCATACAACCTGGAGATGGGCAGACCATAGCCAAAACCTGCCTGGAAGGACGGAGGGAGGAGGAAGAGAAAGCGTGGAGAAAGAGATAGCAGACAAGAGGGGGAGAGTGTGGTATAAGGGCAACCACTTCTCAGAAGTAGTTGTTTACAATCACTGCATAAAAACACTGGCATCTATTACTGGCTTCAGAATGATGAGTCAGAAAACCTGAGAAATATGGGGAACAATGCGTATGTGTGTGTGTACCAGTGGAACAGTGCTGGAGGGTTCTAGGCTGGGCGTGGGGGCAGTAGAGTACATGTAGTTAAACAGACGATCGATCTTCCTCAGAGGTACACCTCCACCCCTATCACTGATCTGACAGAGATAGATAAAAGAGAGAGGAAAGGAAGAGAAATAGGATATGTCACTACTGTACATTTGACACAATGGGTAAAAGATGATAGTAAATATAACAATTTATGAAGCATTTATCATACATCCCACTCAAAGATGGCATGTCTTAGTATTGGCAGGTGTGTGTGTTACCTTTATGGACAGGTCCTCTTTTCCCAGTGTGACTTTGGCCTTCACCGGAGGTAAGCCCTCCTTACTGTCCTCATGGAGCTCCACGGTGGCCCGCATAGAGTTCTACACACAAAGGTCAGTTTTATTAGTATGATGATGATCGTGCATTGTGTATGTGTATTTGCGTGCGTGTGCGTCACACCTTGAAGAGTTCAAACAGCATGTGGAAGAGGTGAGAGGGAACATACACAGCCTGGATCGACTTGTCTTTGTCTTGTTTCACTGGGACACAGGGAGAGAAAATAAGACATCTCACACACACACACACACACACACACACACGGCTGGAGTTAGTGAGATGCACTCTCTGCATTTTAATCACAGCAGGACAAAATCTGGCCTCTGCAACCACCGTCTCTAAATAGAAGCAGTCCTGTGGTTACAACACACAACACGTCTCTTTAAAGGTGGAGCTCCTTTATCTCTCACACAGAGAGGGATCAGAGATGTTAAGAAACCACAAAGATAAAGCGTATGTGTTTAGACAGCAGATCGAGATCAAAGATATCAGAGAGTGAAGAAAGGTAAAGAGTTTCTGTGTGTGTTTACTGTACATTAGACAACATGGAGGGGGATCAGAGATGTCGTAAAACAGGGAAGATGTCTTACTGTTGAACTCTTGGATCTGGAGTGCAGGGGCAGCAAGGTAGTACTGTTCACACAGCATCTTGGCTGTCTCATAGGCATCTGAAACAGGAAGGCAAAGTCACATGATGGACAGATGCATGCATGCATGCACACAACTACCTAAGAAAAGCAGAACCATTTAGGGGTGGTGATGAGAGAGGAAAAATAGGAAGGGGCTAAGGGGAGAGAGATGACTTGTTTCGCTTCAGAAAACTGCCATCATCACTGTTGAGGTTAGGGTTAGAGTTGGGTTTGGTTAACCCAAGGAGGCTGAAAAGATTTGGCATGGGCCCTCAAATCCTCAAAAAGTGATACAGTTGCTGCATCACCGCTTCGTATGGCAACTGCTTGGCATCCAACCGCAAGACGCTACAGAGGGTAGTCCAATTCATCCCAAAGGTGTTCGATGCGGTTGAGGTCAGGGCTCTGTGCAGGCCAGTCAAGTTATTCCACACCAATCTCAACGAACCATTTCTGTATGGACCTCGCTTTGTGCATGGGGACATTGTCATGCTGAGACCGGAAAGGGCCTTCCCCAAACTGTTGCCACAAAGTTGGAAGCACAGAATCGTCTAGAAGGTCATTGTATGCTGTAGCGTTAAGATTGACCTTTACTGGAACAAAGGGGCCTAGCCCGAACCATGTAAAACAGCCCCACACCATTATTCCTACTCTACCAAACTTTACAGTTGGCACTATGCATTCAGGCAGGTAGCGTTCTCCTTGCATCTGCCAAACCCAGATACGTCTGTCGGACTGCCAAATGGTGAAGCATGATTCATCACTCCAGAGAACGCGTTTTCACTGCTCCAGAGTCCAATGGCGGCGAGCTTTACACCACTCCAGCCAACGCTTGGCATAGCGCATGGTGATCTTAGGCTCTGCCATGGAAACCTAATTCATGAAGCTCCCGACTAACAGTTATTGTGCTGACGTTGCTTCCAGAGGCAGTTTGGAACTCGGTAGTGAGTGTTGCAACCGAAGACAGACGATTTTTACGCACTATGCGCTTCAGCACTCGCCGGTCCCGTTCTGTGAGCTTGTGTGGCCTACCACTTCGCAGCTGAGCCGTTGTTACTCCTAGACGTTTCCACTTTACAATAACGGCACTTACAGTTGACAGGGGCAGCTCTAGCAGGGCAGAAATTTGACGAACTGACTTGTTGGAAAGGTGGGATCCTATGACAGTGCCATGTTGAAAGTCACTGAGCTCTCAAGTAAGGCCATTCTACTGCCAATGTTTGTCTATGGAGATTGCATGGCTGTGTGCACGATTTTATACACCTGTCAGCAACGGGTGTGGCTGAAATAGCCGAATCCACTAATTTGTAGGGGTGTTCACATACTTATGTATATATAGTGTATCTACCTCAATTACCTCGTACCACTGTACATGGACTCGGTACTGGTACCCCTTGTATTTGCCAAGTTATCATTACTCATTGTGTATCTATTATGACGTATTTTACCTTTCTATTATTTCTCTATGTTCTTTCCGTCTGCATTGTTGGAAAGGACCCGGAAGTAAGCATTTCACTGTTAGTCTACACCTGTTGTTTACCAAGCATGTGACAAATACAATTTGATTTGTTACCACTGCTTCTGAAAAACACAGTGAGTGAGACAAAGACACACCCCTCACCTTTGACTACCTCAGCCACGCTGCAGGTGGGGTCTATGCTGCCGATATGTTTGGGGTGGGCTGGGTTAGTGTCGTTCCCGAACAGGAGAGCTGAGGAGACAGACATGAACATTATGGATACCATAGCTCCAACAAAGACATAACACCTTTACACACACACACAGTCCACATATCTTAAACATCGTCCAGTGGACGTGTGTATTAATGTGTTGTAAATGTGTGTCAGAGTGTATTGTGTGTGTGTGTGTGTGTGTGTGTATATACACATCTGTGTGTGTGTGTGTGCTCTCACTGTGTTGGTTGATGAGCATTCGGAAGGATATGCGGTTGGTGTAGAAGCGGTCCAGAAAGTACTGTATGTTACTGCTGATGAAGGGGTCGAAGCCAAACTTCTCCTTATACTCTATCACCCCCTGGGCCATGGTAGGGACCACGTCATTATGACGGTTACGGATCTCTATCAACAACTCAAGGAAACTGAGAGAGAGATGGAGAGAGAGAGATGGAGAGAAAGGAGGAGAAGGCAGAGGAGAAAAAGGGAGGTGGTAATAAAATACCTCAGTTGTCAACTGGGGTTGTTATCAGTGGTTCCTATCTAAATCGCTCTCACATGGTGTGAACACTATTATGGTATAAATATAAATATACATAATTATAAGTCCAGGAGTTTAGCATCAGGTGAGTTTGAGGACAAGGACACAGGCGGTTAGCAGTAAGCTACGTCTACCCCTCCACCTCTTCATAGCTCCACTCATCCCCCTCTCAGGTTCTCACACTATTCTACCTCCCTGTTGTCTTTAGTTCAACATCAGCTGATTGATCTGTTGAACCAACAAGGAATAAAACATCTAGAAAAAAACATTGTCCTCCATACTCACTCATTGAGGGCCTGAGGGTCCTCTGGTTTTCTGTTCTCATACCCCAACAGCTCCACAAAACTCTGCATGTACCTGAAGGGAAAACACACAGACACACACACACACACACACACACACACAACCCACAACGCATACCCACAGAGTTCATTCAATGAGTTTGGGGTATGTAAATTGCATGTTTGTGCTGATGTCACTGGCATGTCGATGTGTTATGACTCACGTCTCACTATCCTGATCCCAGATCTGTTTGTGCTTTTTCCAACTCCTTTGCTCATCGTCAAGTGTTTGGCATGACAATAAGTGACAAGTGTTTGGCATGACAATAAGTGACAAGGGGTTGGCATGATAGCACAAACAGACTGGCTAATGTCTCACCATTTCTGCACCAGTTTGATTGAGGGCTGACTGAGAAGGTTATCAGGCAGCAGGTTGACCTCTCTCATGGTGTTAGCCAGCCTCACCGGCAGCTCCTTCCTCAGGAACATAAAGGACGTCTTCTCACACGCATTGTCCCGACCTAGAGGAGGAGGTGGGAGGGGAAGCGAGGGAGTCTTTTAAAAGTTGACTGGGAAATGCACTCTAAAAAGCAAATGGCATTCTACCATAAGACACCCCTCTGTGACATACTGATGTGAACAACTGGACATCCCACCACGGTTACAATGAGATCAATGCTGGAAATACCGGAGCTGCTGTGTGTTTGACTATAGGCACGTCCCAGCATCTTTCTTTCACTCTCTCTCACTTACATACAGTCTATCCATAGAGACTTCAATGTGTGTTCTGAAACAGCAATGAGTAATGTTTGTTTAACCTCCAGGGAGAGGTGCCCAAGGCGACTAATGCTGGGCCGAAGCGGGCTAATTTGATAAGAAAAGCTCAAATAGGCAAAGAGGCTGAACACAGTCAGAAAATAGGCAGACAGTTACGCAGGCAAGTAGGCACACACGGATGTACCGCACACACACACAAACAGGATTATTAACTGTTCCAGTGACACAACAAGACATGAGCTGTTATTACTGTAGACCTGTTCAACTAGTAATAAACAGCCCTCTGTACACCTGTGAGTGTAGCCTATCTATCTTTATGAAAGAGAGGGAGAGATATAGAGAGATAGGGAGAAAGAAACAGAACGCTTTCCTTTTGACTTCATTAACTAAATTGTTACTTAGCAGTCAGAAACTGATGATTTAGCAGAAATCACATAGGGGAGCATGTTACTAACCTATACTCAGCATTTACTTCTTGAAAAACGTCTAGAAAAACATTTTGACAGTATTCAAGGGAATAAAAACAACACTTCCAAGGATGTTCACCTTCAGAGATTCACATTGCCTTATTTTTGTTCGTCAGGATTTCATTAATATTACAGAATAATAGACAACAGCCTAAAATTAAAACACATTGACAGTGACAGCCCATCACAAAGACAGTGTAGGCCTAGTCTAGGCTACTTACCAAATTCCAAAAATTGCTTGATGGAGAGAGGCGACGGTGAAAATCGTGAATAATATTCAATTTTTTTTGTGTTTTTCAATAAAACCGTAAACAACCTCATTGTGAAAAGTTGCTATTGTAGATGTCGTTCCGGAATGATGATGGTTAAATTAAAAACACTCCACCACATCCAATGACACTGACAGCGATGTGCATCCTCCCCAGACAACGTCTTCATTTGACGTTTCTCTCTGTCTAGACCTGCAAATCACTGGACGATATAACTCAAATGTTACTGTAGCTAAATCATACAAAATATAGCGCTTCTATTTTCCGGAATAGCTTCGACGCAACATAGTTGCATAGTACGTACTGTCGCGAGCCCCGACTCAACCGCGCATGACTCCGACTCTGTTGATGTTTAACGGTGATTGGTCGACACTTGCTCTGTCAAACCCGGAAAAGAGAAAATGGGAGATAGCGATTGAAGGGCTGGTCTGTCTGCCAGAAAGGGGCGGGTCTGTAGCGGTTTGACAGGTCGGTTAATTTGATAGAATTAAACGATGTTGCTTGGAACGGGAGCAGTCACAGTGTATCCTTGATAACTGATGCCAAACCGCATGTAATTGATCCATCGTTTTTTTTTGTGTATAGCCTATCATAAACATCAGCTAACCTTGAATAAGTTATGGAGAGGGCAACAGATCAGCAACATAACTAGCCTACATAGAACACCTGTGGATACAGTAGCCTTGACTAGAAAGTGGTAGAGCTTGGAACATAAATTCAAAGTAATCTACTAATTATCCTTTACAATAATACAAATTATAACAATTATTTGAAGTTTCAGTTTGTGCCTGCCATTTGCTAGTTACTTTGGTATGTTCACCTGGAGTTCTAAACTAAACCTTATCTGCAGAGTGCATCTGGGTTGTGATAACTCAGATTCCACAAGTTTAAGGTCTAAAGAGGATAGGAGGAGGAGAGAATAAAGAGTTGTGTGTCTGTGTTGATCATGATTATGATAGAATGACCTTATCCAAATGTTATCAATGTAGGCTACTGCCCAGTGTCACTCTGCCAAGCGAACCCATTGTTTCCTACTGTCACCTAGTGGAGCAAGTTTGCCACTACAACAAATACAGGGTTCTTTACAAATACAGTCTGCCAAACATACCCATAATAATAATATGCCATTTAGCAGACGCTTTTATCCAAAGAGACTTACAGTCATGCGTGCATACATTTTTTGTGTATGGGTGGTCCCGGGGATCAAACCCACTACCCTGGCGTTACAAGCGCCGTGCTCTACCAGTTGAGCTACAGAGAACCCATAACCAATACCTGTGTGTGTAAGTGTGTGTGTTTGCATGCCTATGAAAAAAACAAATGACAAAACACAAATCCTAGAACAAATTTTTAAAATTGATATATTATAAATTGATCATGATGATACACTATAAGGTTCACCATGGCTATGGCAAAATATACAACTTGTGAGGAAAAATACATTTCTGAAATGATTCTTAGATTACAGTCACATAATAGCAACACTATCACATCCAAACACACTGGCTGAGGGATTATGAGTTGTGATCAATCTTCACAGCGTTGCTCACCCAGAAAATGACATGACTGATTAAATTCTTACTGCAGACCTCAGTGTAACATAACATACACACATACTCTTTCTCTTGAACACACACTCGCGCATACACACACTTTCTCCCTTTCTAACAAAACCACACATACACACTGTCTCTAATACATGCACATTCACACGCACAGATACAGTCTCTCTCGCCCTCACGCTGTTAGAGCCGGTAGAACCCTCTTGGTGAGTTCATCGTCATGCTCGTCATCAGGGAGTGGGTCATACTGGCGGCGGTACAACAGGCGGGTTACCAAGGTGATGATGAACATCTCCAGGATCAACAACTGTTGACTCATCACTACAGATGGAGAGAGAGAGAGAGGAAGGGAGGATAGGTTACTTAAGTTATGTGCTTGCCTGAGAGCAGTAGCGTTTGTGTGTGTTTGTAATAAGGGATATAGTGATGAAGGGATGGATGGAGATAAGGAGAGAGACTCACAGTATCCCCTGGCCTGTGAGGAGTATGGCGGGGTGCAGGCGATGGTTCCGTTCAAAGCCAGGATGTTGATGATGGCCGACTGGAGCTGACTCAGCACCAGTACCAACTACATGCACAGCATCACGGGTAAAACACATCAACATATCATAGGTAAAACACATCAACATATCATAGGTAAACACAAAAAGGACAGCACTCTGCAGGAGTAAACAGGTAAACACAAGTTATCATTTGCTGCAACTGCTGTCATTTCAGGGAATTAATTAACTGACCTCTGATTGGTTGAAGAGGGCCTTACTGTACATCTTTCCTCAGATTGGCTCACTTACATGGCATGTGTGTAATCTTACCTGGTACATGGCATATTTGGGGATGATCTTGAGGCTGCGCAGCGTGATCCTGAGGTGCATGAACATGATGGCTACAGGCCACAGTGCTATGATGGTCAGAACCCCCACACCTGGGTTAATCCAGATAGCTGCTCCCGTTATCGCCATCTGGAACACACACACACACAGTGTTGGGAGTGTGTCTGTGTGTATTGAGAACGTGTTCTCTTCCTTTGAAGCACAATTTGGTGTGTGCTTATGAGTGTGTATGTGTGTGACTGTTCATATGTGTGTGTGATTGTATGTATGTGTGTGTTGACGCCCCACACTCACGTCTGCGATGTCGAAGTTGTCATTGGTCCAGAGGATGATTGACAGTATGGTGAAGACGATCTTTAGCACAGCGAACTGGAACGATCCCAATTTCAGCAGGAACAGACTCCGTCTGGGGAAAACCAGAGGAAAAGATTCAACAAATATTTAATACTGAAAATTATAATTATTTGTACATATTTCTAAAATGTTGTTATAGGCCATGCCTATAGGGGACGTATTTGGAGTGATAATGTCAGATGTGCTGTGAGACATGGAGGGGCCCATACAGAGCCAGGGGGAGTGGGTACATTCAACCTGCCAGAGCCTAAACAAATCCAGCTAGTGTTTTATTACTAACATAGTAGCTGGACTCTGACACAACCAAGAAACAGGTCTTGCTATGAATTACATTTGATCCTGAACAGTGTGTGTGTGTACGTGTTTGTGTAAGCGTGTGTGCATGTGTTACCGTGTGATGTTAACATGGGGTAGACAGGGGCAGCAGCAGCAGCAGGGACCAGTACTGATCCTCAGTTTGTTTTCCCCTGCACGCCGTAGAAATGCCTCGTCACCCCCCACTTCCTCAATCATCAGCACCAGAAACTTAAACACTACGATCGCAAAGTAGCTGCGGAGACAAACACACACGTTACACACACTAAGAATATACGAGGAGGGAAGGAGGGAATAAAAGATGGACAGAGGGAGATGGGTTTGGAAAGAACTACACAAGCACGAATTCAGACACTCACTATTGTAATAGTGTTTTTAGTATCACTCTGTATGTTTTGCTGACACAGTATGTGTCTTCCTGCACTCTACAGAGTTTCCTGCCTGTCACAGCAGGGGGCTGAGATCCAGAGAAGCCCAGACCCACACACAGACACAGGGAGAGATGGAAGGTGGAGGAGAGGAAAGGAAAGGAAAGAGGATAGGATGGGAGACGGACATTATGAAAGAGAAACTGATATGTAAAGAAAGCGAAAGACAAGGAGAGAGAGAGAAGAGAAAAGGAGTGAAGGATGAGTGACATACCAGGCGGAGGTCATGTCAGTGAACATGGTGGCTCGGGGAATCCACATCCCCAGACAGGACATGGTGCCGATCACCTGACACACACAGACATAGAGCAGAGACATACAGCTTTAATCTGGATACTTTAACAACGCATCTTTCCTAACCGTGCTACTGCCCTAGCATTTCCTAGTAAACTGACAGGATGTGTTTGTACTGTAGCACAATGAGTTGTCACAGGGAGAGGATATGAAAGTAGTAAGTACCAGATCGACCTTTAAAGGCTCCTGATAATCAGTATGTTCTTACCGGCGCTGCCCCGTTGACCCAGATGATGGCGCTCTTCTTGTGGGAGGGAACCTTCTGGTAGATGTACCAACACTCCTCTATGTAGACCAGCATGGACACCGCTGCCATGAAGGTCAGCACAGAGTACAGGATGATACCAAAGATGTCCAACTCTAAGGACAGAGAGAGAGGAGAGAGAGAGAAAGACAGAGAGAGGGGGGGGAGGGGAGCGAGAGAGAGAGAGGCAGAAAGAGAGAGAAAGAGAGAGAGAAAGACAGACACACACCGAGAGAGGGAGAGAGATGATCAAAATCCAGAAAAGAGACATTAAATTCTACAACCACCTAAAAACAAGCGATTCCCAAACCTTCCATAACAAAGCCATCAACTACAGAGAGATTAACCTGGAGAAGAGTGCCCTAAGCAAGCTGGTCCTGGGGCTCTGTTCACAAACACAAACAGAGCCCCAGGACAGCAACACAATTAGAACCAAACAAATAATGAGAAAACAAAAAGATAATTACTTGACGCATTGGAAACAATTAACAAAAAAACAGAGCAAACTAGAATATTATTTGGCCCTAAACAGAGAGTACATAGTGGCAGAATACCTGACCACTGTGACTGACCCAAACTTAAGGAAAGTTTTGACTATGTACAGACTCAGTGAGCATAGCCTTGCTATTGAGAAAGGCCGCTGTAGGCAGACCTGGCTCTCAAGAGAAGACAGGCTATGTGCACACTGCCCACAAAATGAGGTGGAAACTGAGCTGCACTTCCTAACCTCCTGCCAAATGTATGACCATATTAGAGACAGATATTTCCCTCAGATTACAAAGGCCCACAAAGGATTAGAAAACAAATCAATTAATTTTGATAAACTCCCATATCTTTTGGGTGAAATACCACAGTGTGCCATCACAGCAGCAAGATTTGTGACCTGTTGCCACAAGGACAAACACCATTGTAAATACAACCCATATTTATGTTTATTTATTTTCCCTTTTGTACTTTAACTATTTGCACATTGTTACAACACTGTATATAGACATAATATGGCATTTTAAAATGTCTCTATTCCTTTGGAACTTTTTTGAGTGTAATGTTTACTGTTCATTTTGTATTGTTTATTTCACCTTTGTTTATTATCTATTTCACTTGCTTTGGCAACGTAAACATGTTTCCCATGCCAATAAAGCCCTTTGAGTTGAATTGAATTGAATTGAGAAAGACAGAGAGAGAAAGAGAAAGGAATCGAGAGAAAGACAGAGAGAGGAAGAGAGACAGTTAAAATCTATAGTGCTATAAACTTTCAACAGTCTAAAGTAGCCTTCTTTCCTGGTGTCCGCTCTCTTCACCTGCACTGGTGTGATAAAATAAAACAGACTGATGAAAGCAATAAGAGCGAGTCCACGAAACTAAAGGACCTGTCCAGTTCTAGAGACAATACACCTACCCAATCTAGGGGCTTGGTGATTGACTTTACCACTTTCTATGGAACTAATTTCTGACCTTCCAGTTCCGAAAAACATATGATGAATCGATGAGTCAATTTCAGGGAAAGAGAAATGGTTGTTTTCTGGAAAACATGTAATGAACAGATTAAATCAGTTAGAGCGAAAGAGAAATTGTTGTTTTCTGGAAAACAAGACAAGTAGTAAAGGAAAAAAAGTTGGAAAAGAGCACCTTCTGCCAAAGACTGAGTAACTAACTCACTCATGCAAACACACACACACACACACGCACACACAATTAACTAAGACTGCACTAACACATACACTAATACACTTCAACAAATGTGTCATCAGACAAAGCCATGTGTTATGGAAGTGGGCAACTTGGCTTGTGAAACAGGCATAGACAGACCCATAAGGACATGATTAGACAAGAGAGAGGGGAGGGATGGGATGAGGGTAGCGGCGTAGGCACTCATCTCACTCCCCCATCCCAATCAGATACAAAAAATAAAAAAGATGCAATCTACTAGACAGTGTTCCAAACGGGACATTATTTGTCTTTTTACCTAAATTGAATTAATGATGATAGATACATAGTACGTTTCTGCATGAGTGCTTTGTAGATAAACAAGAAAATGCTGCTCTCTCCTTACATACAAAGAGATACAAAACACAATGGTGAGTTCTATAACCATCACCAGTAATAAACCTAAGGGCACAATGGTTTAAGTGCTGCTGCATGCATATAGATAATATCCCCATAATCTAAAATAGACATACCTAAACATGCAAACACTCTCAGATAGAATTCATAGCAAGAAGTGCACTGGAATGACACTCAGATTAAATGGAATGACATTCACTCTCTTGGGATGGGTGTCCAAAAATAACTACCTGAACGCTACACCCCCAATAAGCCACGAATATGACCACATTGAGGCATATGTCACTGAGGTTCTATGGCTATATGCGCCATGTCACTGCCTATTTCATTTGTTGATTTAGCAAACAAGACAGCTCATAATCCAGTGCCTTTATCACAGTCAACACACTTATATTTTAGCTTTAAACAATCAAAGTGTTCTCTCAGCCTCATGGCAAAATGTGTAGAATAGCATGAGATTAGCTATAGAACTGCACATTTCTCTTTGCCCCCTGGCAAAATGTAGGAAGTTAACTGTCCCCCCTGTAATATTCCAGATGCCAGTAACAGATGTGTTTTAATGTAGTGTTGTGAAATCATTGCTTCTTAAAATCTAGGGTCATCTTACCTCAACTTAGTTTACCACAATTTAACAGTTAAGGAGGCAAATGCACCCTCCTTTCCAACACACACACACACACACACACACACACACACTTCAAGACTGGATTCAGAGCTCAGGTGATGCAGTGCAGGGGTATGATGTAGAACTGTTGACCCTCACCCTAAAAAACATGTTGGTATGTTAATTCTACATCATAACAGAAGTTTGAAAGCAACAGGCACAGGAGAGTTTACAGTAGTTGAAAAATCATAAGCAAGTCACTGAGTGTCAGTTTCTAAATTATATTATTGGATTAAAGGGATTATTCGATTTTTAAAAGGTTAGGCTAATCTCTCCAGACTCCAACAGTCTCAAATGTGACTGAATTAATATGCAGCTCAGTCTGTAACAATGTCGCTTAAAATGTTACCGAACCTCAATGAGTGTTTAATAGCCCAGGCACATGGGTGGCAATTACATGTTTATGTTATGACGACAGGTGCAATCAAGCTGTCAGAAAAAGAGTACGCCTAACCGCCGGCAGATTGAAGAAAATAACGGCACTTGGCCCAGAGCAGCTGAAAAGTTATGGATAGGCTAGTATAAAAAAGTTGCCTATAGAAAACATAGGCCCAGACGAGTGGTTCAACTCACGGAAAATTATGTCGATGGCCACGGGAGGTCTGTCCCTGCAGCTCGGGTCGCTGGTTCTGTTCCCGTCCATCCTCAGTCGGCTTCGTTAGAAGTTCTACGGAGCAAGTAGAGAGTGGGCGTCGTTGACGAAAACAAAGATCTATCTATCTGTCTATCCCTGCTCTGTCCCTCTACCACCCACACGCATTTAGTTGGCAGCAATGTCAGTGTTGAAAGGAAATCTCAAAATAAATAATGTGTGGAGTGCTGCAAGGGACATCGGCTGCGGTTCCCCTCTGGACTGCAAATGCGGGCGAACTCAGAGAGAAATCAACGGTTTCTACAAACATGTTGAAATAATTGGACCCGCCTTCTGCCCAGCACGGTCGCTTTCTGGGAACTCACGGTTTTGTCTCTAATCGTAGGCCGAGGAACCCCTCCACAGGGCCAATTGTGCAATCACACCCAGCGCGTAGAATCGCTCAAACATTTTGAGCTCCGTCAAATCTGCACCAATACGCGCTATTAACGGGTCCAAATCACGCAAAAACACAATATCACAAATTGTACAGTAGCAGCCTTTATTTTGGCTGTATCAAGCGGTCTGTTTCTCTGATCCTACCCTGCTCTTTTCATGCTATTTTAGGAGGCTTATTGTTGAGTTCTAGTGGTTCAATCAAACCAATCAATCAAACTGTATTTATTTTGCACATTTCTTACAGGGGATGCATTTCAAAGCGCTTAACAAATAAAATAATACAATTGAGAAAGATAAAAACACCATACGTTCTCTAAAATGACACAAATTAAAATAGTCAAACAATATTACAATAAAAGTAGGCTGGACATGAGAGACTAATGCATACAAAATAAATAAATAAGGTAAATAGAATGGGATAACATAGAGAGCATGGTTAAAAACACCCTAAGTAAAAACATGGCTAGAAAGGCTTGTCCTACATATGTAAAATCTTAATTTGAGCCAGTATGCTACAGCAGGAAAATAATCATGCAGAACAGGAAATGTGAATTATTATGTGGATCATATTTAATGGACATTTTTGTAGGGGTTGATACATTTTTCGTCTGACATTTGAAAGTGAAAATGACAAACTTTACAAGCCTTTTTAAAACTCAAATACACTACATATTTGCAGGGAAATTATCAGCAACAAAAGAGTAATCAAGTTAAGATCCTACATTCTTAAAAATGTCTACAGTTTTTGAGGCCCTTTGATCCTCTAGCAGCCTGTTCCAAAGGCCAGGACCATAGTGGCTGAAGGCACCCTCACCAAACATTTTGGTTCTGACCTTTGAAACAACTAAATGGCCAGTGGCAGAGGATCTGTTGGATCGACTGGGCACATATCTTAAAAGCATACCAGACATGTATTTGGGTGCAATGCCACATAGTGCAAAAAAAAACACACAAAAAAAACAATAAAGCAATTCTAAAACTAACAGGCAATCAATGCAGGGAGTATAAAATAGGTGTTATGTGTGCTCTCCTTCTGGTCTTCTTAATCACACGTGCTGCTGCATTCTGAATTAATGGTAATTGGCCAATGTTTTTGGGGGGGAAGACCAGAAAGGAGAGCATTGCAATAATCAAGTCTGCTAGTGATAAAAGCATGCATTAGTCTCTCAGTGTTGGCCTGGCAGAGAAACCAATGCACTTTGGCAATATTTCTTAAGTGATAAAAAGCTGATTTAGTCACATTTCAGATGTGAGACTCAAAATGTACGTCAGAGTCACACCTGTTTTTAGCCTGGGAATGTAAATGTGCCATCAGTTCTTCTCTATGGGCCTTAACACCAACAACCAGAACCTTGGTTTTGTCTCTGTTTAGCTATAGGAAGTTTTGTGCCATCCATATATTTATGTCAGTGATACATTCAACCAGGGTGTTAATTGGGCTAACATCGTCAGGTGATGCAGAGATATACAGCTGTGTATGATCAGTATAACTATCAAAATTAACACCATGTTTCCTAATAATACTACCAAGGGGTAACGCATAGACTGAACAGTATAGGACCCAAAATGGAACCTTGAGGCACACCACATGAGATCGGTACTTTTTCAGACACATGTTCACCTAGGGCAACAAAATATTCTCTATTTGTCAGATGTCCTTAACCAGTTCAGTACTGAGCCTGACAGGCCAACCCAATTCTGGTGTCTATCCAGGAGGATAACATTATCTACAATGTCGAAGGCTGCACTTAAATCAAGGAGTACGAGGACAGATAGCTTTTTAGCATTAGTGTTCATTCTGTACCAATGACATATCTGTTAGAACAAGACAATAAGTATGTGCTCCACAATACAAAACATTATCTTATCTGTTGTACCAATAACATATCTGTCAGAACAAGACTAAAGGGTGGTGCAGACGGCCCAGTACATCACTGGGGCCGAGCTCCCTGCCATCAAGGACATTTATACCAGGTGGTGTTTGAGAAAGAGACAGAAAATTGACAAAGACTTCATCCACCCAAGCAATGGACTGTTCTCTGGGCCACCGTCAGGAAAGTGGTACCGGAGCATTAGGTCTCGGACCAACAGGCTCTGAGACAGCTTCTATCTCCAAGCAATTAGACTGTTTAATAGCTAACCAATGTCATTTTGGAGTCACTTTTATTGTAAATAAGAATAGAACACGTTTCTGAACACATTAATGTGGATAATGGATAATTATGGATAATCATGAATGAATCGTGAATAATGATGAGTGAGAAAGTTACAGATGAATACTTTATTTCCAAAACACTATATCCACCAATTTTTCACATTTGTGAACAATTATTACTTATGGGTACCTTCATATGTATGTAAAACATTACTGTACTCAGCTTGTTTATTCATAGATTTTAAATGTGTATGAAAACGTGTTTTTTTTGCAAAATGCTATATATCCATTGTTTAGCTGGAATGGAATGTTTGTATCCTGTATATTTGAGTGTGATATGTGGTTGTCTCACCTACTGTAGTTATCTTAAGATGAATGCACTAACTGTAAGTCGCTCTGGATAAGTGAATAAAATGTCAAATGTAAATGCTTTACATACAGATCTCATATTACTGTATTTAATTTTTATTTCATTTTTATGTTGATGTCACAAGTGTATCATTTGTACAGTTCTTTATAAGAAATGTAATTATTTGTTACATTTAACTGTGTAAAACCTAGCAGTACTATTTATTTGTCTGAGAGTGAGGTGGATATGTAGCATTTTGCAAAAAGAAACATGATTATTTGTCTCTCTGAAATGAAACCATCAAGTGATAGATTTTAAATAAATACATGTCTATCATTGAACAACCCCATGCCATGACTAGATAGTGAAAAAACACACCAATCTCTTTCATAATTTCTATAAACAATAAAAGGTTTCTGAAAATGGATATATAGCGTTTTGGAATGAAACTCTTCAGATGCACAAAGATCATGCCCCCCAAAACATGCTAACCTCTCACCATTTTTTTTTTTTGGGGGGGGGGATATGATATTTATGCCTCTGAAACTTTCTCACTCATCATAATTCACGATTCATTCATGATTATCCGTCATCATGGTAGCATCCACATTAATGTAGAAGTGTTCCGAAACATATTATATTATTATTTACAATAAAAGTGACTCCAAAATGACAATACATTGTTTAGCAGTACAGCAGAGTAGACGGTTGATCTCTAGTGCCAGTTGGGGAGTAGAGTGTAGAGCTTTTCATCTCAGTTTTTCTACCATTTCATCTGCACCGTCCAACAATTGTACAGTAGGCACATTAAGTGTGACAATATCCAGGAGAGTGTGTCAGGTGTAGAGTGGTGTAGGTGGGGCTGATAAAAACAGCTCCATGTCCTGGCTTTTGAGATGGGTATGATTGCCCGCCAAGTACACAGCTGATTATCTTGTATCATTATTTTTATTTATTATAATGAGGACCTGTATTGAGAATGTCAATTTTTGACAGTACCCTAATGACACAAATCTTCATGGTATGACACTAGATCCTATTAGTAGAGAGTCTGAGGATTCCAAATCACCCCCCTTTATTGGTGACAACTTCTTTAGTTTAATTGGTACAGAAGCAAACATGTGTAGATCATTCAATCAAATGTATTTTTATAAAGCCCTTTACAGTGCTTAAAGAACAATTAAACCACTCTATAACCAGTTATTATGTGTTTGTATATAATTTATGTACTACTGTAAGAATTGATGCACATTTGGATGTTTTATTGTTTTTGTTAGTCATACTGCACAATTCCACATTTTTGTCATTTTTGAAGCTTCTGCATAGCACTCAACTATAGCATACTACAATTCCCAAGGTGCAGTTCACCTCCTATAATGCATTGCTCCGCCCAGTCTGCAGTTAGCTTAGCTGGCTAGCAAGCCCAGATGAAACTTATGTCATAAATTATGAGTGCATTTCACATTACTTTTGGGTTTTAATCACATTATGATGAAAGGGGGGTGAAAGAGAGGGAGGAGGAAGGGGTGAAAGAGAGAGAGGAGGAGGGAAAGGGAGGAGGGGGGAGGCATTACTGTTTGTTTCATATCCAAATGATAGTATAATAATATATCTACCATTTCATGTGAGAAAATGCCTTTTATACTATTCCTGACTAGTTTATGGTAGTTTAGAGTGTTACAGTATATGAACTCATAATTGAACATGACTGTAGCGCAGCCTCCATTCTGGAACATAGCCTTTGACTCTCTGTCTTCCGCTCATCTCAAAGACAGCATTCAGCACTGCTAACATGAGAGAGAGAGAGAGAGAGAGAGAGAGAGAAAGAGAAAGAGAGAGAGAAGAGAAAAGTCATTCCTACATTTCTATTGCACTCTTTTTCCATCTATTATTATTCTCTCACCTATGTAGCTGATAGTACTAACCCCCTCTATCTCCTACTGTTTCACACCAGATAGCTTTATCAGAAATATTACCATAATCTTGTTGTCTTTCTGACCTTGGTTCCTTCAAAGTCTCAGATAACTTTTGTTTTTGCTTCTCAGTGGCGTTGTTAGATCTGGGCTTTATATTACATTATTTTCAGTCTGATACGAGTTTCCATAAACTTGCGCTCATGGCCGTAACTACATATGAGGACACCGAGGTCCAGACCTTGGACATTTGTTATAATTAAAATAATAATATATACAGTGCTATGAAAAAGTATTTGCCCCCTTTCTAATTTTCTCTACTTTTGCATATTTGTGATACTGAATGTTATCAGATCTTCAACCAAAACCTAATATTAGATAAAGGGAACATAAGTGAACAAATAACACAACAATTACATATTTATTTCATTTATTTCATAAACAAAGTTATGCAACACCCAATTCCCCTGTGTGAAAAAGTAATTGCCCCCTTACACTCAATAACTGGTTGTGCCACCTTTAGCTGCAATGACTCCAACCAAATGCTTCCTGTAGTTGTTGATCAGTCTCTCACGTTGCTGTGGAGGAATTTTGGCCCACTCTTCCATGCAGAACTGCTTTAACTCAGTGACGTGTGGGTTTTCAAGCATGAACTGCTCGTTTCAAGCCCTGCCACAACATCTCAATTGGGATTAGGTCTGGACTTTGACTAGGACATTCCAAAACTTCCAATTTGTTGCTTTTTAGCAATTTTCATGTAGACTTGATTGTGTGTTTTGGATCATTGTCTTGCTGCATGACCCAGCTGCGCTTCAGCTTCAGCTCACAGACGGATGGACTGACATTCTCCTGTAGAATTCTCTGATACAGAGCAGAATTCATGGTTCCTTCTATTAAGGCAAGTCGTCCAGGTCCTGAGGCAGCAAAGCATCCCCAAACCATCACACCACCACCACCATGCTTGACCTTTGGTATGATGTTCTTACTGTGGAATGCAGTGTTTGGTTTTCGCCAGGCATAATGGGACCCATCTTGTCCAAAATGTTGACTCAAGTTTGCCAAAAAGCACCTGGATGATCATCAAGACTCTTGGAAGAACGTTCTATCGACAGATGATTCAAAAGTATAACTTTTTGGACGACATGGTTCCAGTAATGCTTCCGGCAGGGCAGGTGGAGGGGCAGATTCCGGGTCGAGAGCTAGACCCGATCACCCGGTACTTAGACCGGGGCCTCACTGCGGTGGCGGTCAGCGTTGGCCTTCTGACGACGCACGCCGCGTTGGAGGTGGACGTCAGCATCGTCCCACGTCTCCTCCACGCGCCAAAACCAGTCATCCACTGCAGGAGCCTCGGTCTGGCTCTGGTGCCACGGTGCCAGAACCGGTTGGTAACCTAAAGCACATTGGAATGGTATTAGGTTAGTGGAGGAGAGAGTTCTGGGCATATTCGGCCCATGGCAAGAACACCAACCACTCCCCCGGCCGGTCCTGGCAGTAGGACCGCAGGAACCTACCCACATCCTGATTTACCCGTTCCACCTGCCCATTAGACTCGGGGTGGAAACCAGAGGTCAGGCTGAACGCCTTCCAGACCTTGGATGTGAACTGGGGACCCCGGTCAGACACTATATCCTCTGGTACCCCGTAGTGCCGGAAGACATGTGTAAACAGGGCCTCCGCAGTTTGCAGGGCCGTGGGGAGACCAGGCAGAGGAAGGAGGCGGCAGGCCTTGGAAAAGCGGTCCACAACGACCAGGATGGTGGTGTTACCTTGAGAGAGGGGAAGATCGGTAAGGAAATCAACACTCAGGTGAGACCATGGTCATTGTGGAACTGGTAAAGGCTGTAACTTACCCGCTGGGGGGTGCCTAGGTGCCTTACTCTGGGCGCACACCGAGCAGGAGGAGACATACACCCTCATGTCCTTAGCCAAGGTAGAACACCAGTACTTTCTGGTCAGGCAGCGCACTGTACGACCGATACCTGGGTGACCAGAGGAGGGTGACGTGTGTGCCCAGTAGATCAGACGGTCAGGGATAAGAGCAGGCACGTACTGCAGCCCAGCTGGACACTGAGGTGGAGATGGCTCTGTGCGTAACGCCTGCTCTATATCCGCGTCCATCACCCATACTACCGGCGCCACAATGCAGGAGGCCGGGAGTATGGGGTTGTTGTCTCTGGGCCTCTCCTCTGTGTCATACAGCCGTGACAATGCGTCTGCCTTCACGTTCTTCGTACCCGGGATGTATGAGAGTGTGAAATCAAACTGGGTGAAGAATAGGGCACACCTGGCTTGGCGAGGATTCAGCCTCCTCGCTGCCCGGATGTACTCCAGGTTACGGTGGTCCGTCCAGACGAGGAAAGGGTGTTTCGCCCCTTCGAGCCAATGCCTCCACACGGTCAGGGCTCGGACAACAGCCAAAAGCTCCCGATCACCAACGTCGTAGTTCTGCTCCGCCGGGCTGAGCTTCTTGGAGAAGAAGGCACAGGGGCGGACCTTGGGTGGTGTGCCCGAGCGTTGAGATAGGACAGCGCCTATCCCTACCTTGGACGCATCCACCTCCACTATGAACGGTAGTGATGGATCGGGGTGGGCCAGTACCGGGGCTGAGGTGAACAGACCCCTCAGGTTACTGAAAGCCCTGTCAGCCTCAGCAGACCAGCGGAGCCGGGACTGCCCACCCTTCAACAGAGATATAATGGGAGCTGCGACCTTGCCAAAGCCCCGGATAAACCTCCGATAGTAGTTGGCAAAGCCAATAAAGTGCTGCACCTCGTTAACCGTGGTTGGAGTTGGCCAATTACGCACAGCTGAAATGTGATCTCCCTCCATCTCCACACCTATGGTGGTAATGCGGTATCCAAGAAAGGAGACGGACTGCTGCAAAACAGACACTTTTCTGCCTTAGCATAAAGGTCATTTTGCAACAGTCGGGCCAGCACTTTGCGAACCAGGGACACATGCTCGGCGCGCGTAGTGGAATACACCAGAATGTCATCAATGCAGACTACTACACCGCGACCAAGCATGTCCCGAAACACCTCATTCACAAAGGACTGGAAGACGGATGTTGCATTCATCAAACCGTAGGGCATCACTAGGTATTCATAATGCCCCGTGGTTGTGCTGAATGCTGTCTTCCACTCATCCCCCTCTCGGACACGCACCAGGTTGTACGCACTCCGGAGATCTAATTTGGTGAAGAAGCGCGCCCCATGCATTGACTCAATCACTGAATGAATGAGGGAGAGAGGATAACTGATTCGTATCGTCTCCTTGTTCAGTGATCGATAATCAACGCAAGGGTGCAGACCACCGTCTTTCTTCTTCACAAAAAAGAAACTTGAGGAGGCGGCGAAGTGGAGGGACGTATAAACCCCTGGCGCAGGGACTCGGTGACGTATGTTCCCATAACCTCCGTTTCAGCCTGTGACAGGGGATACACATGACTCCTGGGAGGCACAGGCAGACCCCCTCCAGGACGTCCTCTGGCCGCCAGCAGGTTGTCCAAACGGATGGCCATGTCCACCAGTTGAGAGAAAGACAACATGGTGTCCCGGCAGGCTAGCTCCCTTCGGACGTCCTCCCGCAGATGGCACCGGAAATGGTCGATAAGGGCCCGCTCGTTCCACCCGGACCCAGCTGTTAGAGTCCGGAACTCCAGGGCGAAGTCCTGCGCGGTCCTCGTCCCCTGCCTCAGGAGGACCAGCCAATCGCCCGCCTCTCGACCCTAGGGCGGGTGATCGAAGACAGCCTGAAAGAGGCGAGCGAACTCCCGTAGTTGTCCAACGCGGCTCCTCCTTCATTCCAGACCGCGTTGGCCCACTCCAGGGCTTTCCCCAAGAGGAAGGAGACAAGGGCGGACACCTTCTCCCGCTCCGATGGGCCCGGGCTGATGCTGTAAAAGTAGAGCTCCAGTTGGAGGAGGAATCCCTGGCAGAGAGCAGCTGTGCCATCGAAATCCCGTGGTCGGGATATATGGATCCCTCTGGGTGCTGCGGTTTGGGTTGCTGGATCCGGTTGCCCAGCTGGTCTTGACAGATCGGGTCCTCTCCTCTCCAGGTGTTGGATGACCTGGAGAACCCGATCCATCGCTTCTCCCAAGCTGGCTAGCATTGTTGAATGCTCCTGGACCCGTGCCAAGACTCCAGGCATGCGCACCTCTCCCGCTGACTCCATAGCGGGTGGGTGATTCTGTGACACGTGATTTGAAGGAGTCAGGCGCAGGAGGGTAAATCACAGTGTACAGAGTTTATTTCGTAATACAGCATTAACCAGTCCAGTGCGCAAAACAGGCGCACTGGAACAAACAGGCACACAGGGAAAATACCCCGGCAATACAAAATACACTGAGCTCAACCGAGCTACTATCTCCTCACAATAAACAATCACTCACAAGGACAAGGTGGCAGAGGGAACACTTATACACGTACTAATGAGGGGATATGAACCAGGTGTGTGTAATAGACAAGACAAAACAAATGGAATGATGAGATATGGAGCGGCAGTGGCTAGAAGGCCGGTGATGATGAACGCCGAAGCCTGCCCGAACAAGGAGAGGAGGCCGCTTCGGAGGAAGTCGTGACAGTAGAATAATAGTGAAGACATCAAAACTATGAAATAACACATATGGAATCATGTAGTAACCAAAGAAGTGTTAAACAAATTACAATATATTTTATATTTGAGATACTTCAAATACCCACCCTTTGCCTTGATGACAGCTTTGCACACTCTTGGCAGTCTCTCAACCAGCTTCACCTGGAAGCACCCCCACACCATAACACTTCCTCCTCCATGCTTTACGGTTGGAAATACACATGCAGAGATCATCTGTTCACCCACACCGCGTCTCACAAAGACACAGCGGTTGGAACCAAAAATCTCAAATTGGGACTCCACCCCAAAGGACCAATTCCCACTGGTCTAATGTCCATTGCTCATGTTTCTTGGCCCAAGCAAATCTCTTCTTCTTATTGGTGTCCTTTAGCAGTGGTTTCTTTGCAGCAATTTGACCATGAAGGCCTGATTCACACAGTCTCCTTTGAACAGTTGATGTTGAGATGTGTCTGTTACTTGAACTCTGTGAAGCATTTATTTGGGCTGCAATTTCTGAGGCTGGTAACTCTAATGAACTTATCCTCTGCAGCAGAGGTAACTCTGGGTCTTCCATTCCTGTGGCGGCCCTCATGAGAGCCAGTTTCATCATAGCGCTTGATGGTTTTTGCGACTGCACTTGAAGAAAATGTTCCATATTGACTGACCTTCATGTTTTAAAGTAATGATGGACTGTCATTTCTCTTTGCGTATTTGAGCTGTTCTTTCCATAATATGGACTTGGTCTTTTACCAAATAGGGCTATCTTCTGTATACCACCCCTACCTTGTCACAACACAACTGATTGGCTCAAACGCATTAACAAGGAAATATATTCCACAAATTAACTTTTAAGAAGGCACACCTGTTATTTGAAATGCATTCCAGGTGACTACCTCATGAAACTGGTTGAGAGAATGCCAATAGTGTGCAAAGCTGTCATCTAGGCAAAGGGTGGCTATTTGAAGAATCTGAAATATAAAATATATTTTAATTTGTTTAACACTTTTTTGGTTACTACATGATTACATATGTGTTCTTTCATAGTTTTGATGTCTTTATTATTATTCTACAATGTAGAAAATAGTAAAAATAAAGACAAACCCTTGAATGAGTAGGTGTGTCCAAACTTTTGACTGGTACTCTATATACAGTGCATTCGGAAAGTATTCAGACCCCTTGACTTTTTCCACATTTTGTTACGTTACAGACCTATTATAAAATGGATTAAATTACTTTTTCCCTCATCAATCTACACACAATACCCCATAATGACAAAACAGGTTTTTAGAAAATTAAATAAAAATACCTTATTTGCATAAGTATTCACACCTATGAGTCTCGAGATTGAGCTCAAGTGCATCCTGTTTCCATTGATCATCCTTGAGCTGTTTCTACAACTGGATTGGAGTCCACCTGTGGTAAATACCTGTGGATTTGGAAAGGCACACACATTTACATTACGGTCATTAGGCAGACGCTCTTATCCAGAGCGACTTACAGTTAGTGAGCGCATACATTATTTTATTTTTCATACTGGCCCCCCGTGGGAATTGAACCCACAACCCTGGCGTTACAAACATCATGCTCTACCAACAGAGCTACATCCCTGCCGGCCATTCCCTCCCCTACCCTGGACGACGCAGGGCCAATTATGCGCCGCCCCATGGGTCTCCCGGTCGCGGCCGGCTACGACAGAGCCTGGATTCGAACCAGGATCTCTAGTGGCACAGCTTACACTGCGATGCAGTGCCTTAGACCACTGCGCCACTCTGTCTATATAAGGTCCCACAGTTGACAGTGCATGTCAGAGCAAAGACCAAACCATGAGGTCGAAGGAATTGTCCGTAGAGCTCCGAGACAGGATTGTGTCGCGGCACAGATCTGGGGAAGGGTACCAAAACATTTCTGCAGCATTGAAGGTCCTCAAGAACACAGTGGCCTCCATCATTCTTAAATGGAAGAAGTTTGGAACCATCAAGACTCTTCCTAGAGCTGGCCTCCAGGCCCAACTGAGCAATCAGGGGAGAAGGGCCTTGGTCAGGGAGGTGACAAAGAACCTGATAGTCACTCTGAAAGATCTCCAGAGTTCCTCTGTGGAGATGGGACAACCTCCCAGAAGGACAACCATCTCGGCAGCACTCCACCAATCACGTCTTTATGGTAGAGTGGCCAGACAGAAGCCACTACTCAGTAAAAGGCACATGACAGCCCGCTTGGAGTTTGCCAAAAGGCTCCTAAAGGACTCTCAGACCATGAGAAACAAGATTCTCTGGTCTGATGAAACCAAGATTGAACTCTTTGGCCTGAATGCCAAGCGTCACGTCTGGAGGAAACATGGCATCATCCCTACGGTGAAGCATGGTAGTGGCAGCATCATGCTGTGGGAATGTTTTTCAGCGGCAGGGACTGGGAGACTAGTCAGGATCGAGGGAAAGATGAACGGAGCAATGTACAGGGAGATCCTTGATGAAAACCTGCAGAGCGCTCAGGACCTCAGACAGGGGTGAAGGTTCACCTTCCAACAGGACAACGACCCTAAGCACACAGCCAAGACAACGCAGAAGTGGCTTCGGGACAAGTCTCTGAATGCCAGAGCCCGGACTTGAACCCGATCGAACATCTCTGGAGAGACCTGAAAATAGCTGTGCAGGTGAAGGTTGGAAGGTGAACCTTCCCCATCCAACCTGACAGAGCTTGATAGGATCTGCAGAGAAGAATGGGAGAAACTCCTCAAATACAGGTGTGCCAAGCATCTTAGCGTCATACCCAAGAAGACTCAAGGTTGTAATTGCTGCTAAAGGTGCTTCAACAAAGTACTGAGTAGAGGGTCTGAATACTTATGTAAATGTGATATTTACGTTTTTTTTTTTTTTACATTTGCAAAAAATTCTAAAAACCTGTTTTTGCTTTGTCATTATGGGGTATTGTGCGTAGATTATTGATGAGTAAAAAAAACAATTCAATCCATTTTAGAATAACACTGTAATGTAACAAAATGTGGAAAAAGTCAAGGGGTCTGAATACTTTCTGAATGCACTGTAAATATTGCTCCCAGCGTTGATCAAAGCTCAGAACGCTTATATTCTTTATCTGCCTGAGTTCTAATGGTGCATGCCTCTTTGCGAACGAGTGGATTAATGAACAGTAGTTTGTTGGTCATGTTTGCCTAAATCCCCTGGATTTGCCCTCCAGGTTTGCCTTTTTAGCAGCACATTCACCACTCTCTCAAATGGCTAACTCCATCCTCTCACGGCACAGGAATATATGAGTCCTCAAATGTTATTTAATGTAAAAATCTCACATTAGCTGGTAGAACTGATTAAATTAAATGAATCATAGAGGTCTTATAACTCATGTATCTTTATATTCATATAGCCTAGGGGCTATGTAGCTTCTTATCTGTAATGTTTTGAGTTGTGTTGCTCTGCTATGCGGACACTTGAATTTTACATTTGAGTTGCCCTGGTCGTGTCAGTATACAGTAACTTTAAAACAAACTACTGACATGTTGCTCTCTAACTTGCTACCTTGCAGATGAGCCAAGGATGAGGACAGATGACAACAGTAGGCCAGTGGAGCACTTAGAACACAAGCAACCAGGGGCAAATGTTAGGTAAGAGGATTATTTAGGTGACCCAGACACGGGCCCAAAACAAGTTAAGCTACCCCAGTATCCCCTTGACCGCTTTGGATTGCAAAATACACACACAAGACAAGACACAGAGACTGCAACAGAAGAGTAGAGGACAGAGAGAGACACCAGACAAGACACAAAGACAGCAACAGAAGAATAGGATATGATGGAGAGAGACACCAGAAGAACAGAACAGGCCATAACAGAAGAGCATAGACAAAGGAGACAGTAACAAACAAGAACCTGAGACAGCAACAGACAAGACACAGACAGCAACAGACAAGACATAGACAGCAACAGACAAGACACATAGAAAGTGACAGAAGAGGGCAGATGGAGAGAGATCAGAGGTGGGTTGAGCACACAGTAGACTGTATCAATTCAAAATGCTCTATAGATTCTAATTAGTTTTATTTGCAGAAATTATAAATACAGACAGTGAAAAAGTAAAACATGGTTTACAAAGAATTTGCAGGTGAGGTGAAAAAGCCTGTGAAATTACTATTTAAACAATTGTTTACTTTTACACAACCAGGACAGGACGAGAGAGGAGGGTAGACAAGAGACTGCAACATAGAAGACCAAGAGACAGCAACAGAAGAGTGCAAACAAGAGAGACAGCAACAGATGACACAGAGAAAGCGATGGAGAGAGGCAGAGGAGTGGTGAGCACACATTAGACTGTATCAATTAAAGCTGCTCTATGGATTCTAATTACTGTACAGTTTGTGTGTGTGTGTGTGTGTGTGTGTGTGTGAGAGAGAGAAAGAGAGGGTGTTTGGCTCATTGGACAGGTCAGAGTCTATGTTTGAAGTTGTTGAGTAGGATGTTATTTTTTGGCAATACACTGTGGGTGGACGTGTTCCAGAGTAGGGAGTAGAGAGTGTTCCACAGTAGAGACCACAGTAACTATTGTTATTGAGTACTGGCAGTGTCTGCTGTGGCAGGTGGGAAGTTCTCATAGTGCACCAAATTCATGCATTTAGCTGTTGACCCCCTACTGGCTTTGGGCTAAGCCCCCAATGCATTAAAATCCTAGAAACTCCCCTGGAGCTTCTTACGCCACTTGAGGATGAAACTAAAACCTCTCTTTCTCTCGTTATCTCATTCTCTCTCTCTTTTGCTCCCCCTCTCTGTGTCTCTATCTTTCTTTCTTTCTTTCCTAAATCTAGGATCTCTGAGCTGCAAGTGCAAACACAAAGATTTACACGCAAGGATGCATGCACATTCCCTAGCCCACGCTAGTCTGGTCAGGCCCATCTCAGGGTGTGTACACCTGACTGAAACCTGAATCCTCCTACTCGAGTCCAGACAGATGTGTGTCCGAGACTGGTGATCACACACACACCCATGGAACACCTTATCTGCCCCAGACCCACTTGGCCGGAGATGGCAGGGCTACACTGAGCCAAGAGGTAATGAGGGGGAACTCAGAATGGCTCTCAATAGTCTGGAGTGTCTTCATCTCCTAGTCTTCTCGCCTTTGTGTGCGTTGTGTCAGCTTACGTGTGTCTGTGTCTGATGCAACGGAATAGGGTGGTTACAGTGGCCTTGTGGGATTTTGGTATTGAACTGAATGGTGTTTGCTGTCTTCAGAAGCTCTGTGTGTCAGATCAACAGCACAGAGGCTATTCACCCGAGAGTACACACAAACACAGACATGCACATGCACACTCACACACACAATACTCATGTCTTTACACGTGCCCATATCACTCGTTACTGGAAAGGAAACTTTGCCATGCCCGCGTCAAATGTACTTCACCAAACCAATCCTTTTTCATCACTTCCTCCCCACTCACAATCAGACAGTTCCAAATGTTATTCCACTGTCTATCTCCCACCTGTGCTGGCATAACCATGGCGATGTTAACCCTTTACACTCGTGGAATTGGCCTACATGGATAGGGCTAAATTGAAATGTTTCTTACAGAAGAAATATGAAAAGCATATGCATAACGATGGTTGCAATTAAAAGGGAACAGTTTGGATATAATGGGGAAATTATTAGACCAAAGGTGAGTACACAACAGTTCACCTGACACAAGACTGAATCCAAACATTGCACTGTTGATTTATGTGCATTTTACATTTACTGTACTTTCGCCGCATTTGTTGATAACGAAATCTGAAAATACTCTGGAGACATACAGTAACATGATAAGACTATACCTGGAAAATGTGGGGTAGGTGCAACATAAGGCAAAATAATTACAAGGGCTTGAGTGAGAGGACTAACTGGTGTCTCCAAGTGGCCACACACCTCTCCAAAGTGTGCACAGTTCTTAAGTAATTTCAATGCAATTTTAGGACTCAAAGAAGTCTTCAGCCATAAGGTACTTTTTTTTTTAGCTCTCCTAGCTGTGCTGTTGAGGAACTAGAGCAAGCAGTTGTTTCGTAGCTAAGTTATAAAATACGATCTTACAGTGAGGCTTTCACAAGCAGTGACGTGTATTCATGGATGCCAAGGGAAGCCAGGCTTCCCCAAAACATTTACCAAGAAAAAAAGACAATAATTGATATTTTGTCTCTCTGTGTTTCATCATTTTCCTTCAATCGGCAAGAGGCTGAATGCATTTCACCGGCGAAAGCATCCTAGCAAGCGAAACAGTTCCCGTCTGTCTCAGTATGTGTAGGCCATCTATCTGATGCTGTCTGGTCAAAAAGAGTATGACATTGTTGCCGCACGTAGCATTGAATGCAAGGGAAACCAGCAAGCATTGGCTTCCCTTGATATTAAAACATTTATATATATAATAGACAATCAGCATTGAGCTAAACTGAGTGAGCTCAACTGTGAATGGTCCTGGTGCACTAAAATAAAGTGTCAAGGGAAGCCAGTTTGAATTTGGCTTCACACCAATCACAAGCCAAAAGTCATTTACAGAAAAAACAATGTTGTGTCATTGACCTCAGGTGGCTAGCTAGCTAGCTAGCTAGCTAAAATCCCTTTCCTAAATTAGCCATAGATGGAGATAGGGATTTGGACTTGTGGTTTTTATTTAATTCTCCGTACTGGCCAGTGAATATAACAGCCATTCTGATCTAACCATAAATTCATACATTGTGCTCCTGGCTTGAGAGGATGGATATTTAATATCTAGCTACACCGAACTTAAATATAAACGCAACATGCAACAATTTCAAAGATTTTACTGAGTTACAGTTCATATAAGGAAATCAGTCAATTGAAATAAATTCATTAGGCCCTAATCTATGGATTTTACATGACTGGGAATACAGATATGCATCTGTTGGTCACAGATACCTTTAAAAAAAGGTAGGGGTGTGGATCAGAAAACCAGTCAGTCAGTGTGACCACCATTTGCCTCATGCAGCGCGACACATCTCCTTCACATATAGTTAATCAGGCTGTTGATTGTGGCCTGTGGAATGTTGTCCCACTTTTCAATGGCTGTGCGAAGTTTCTGGAGATTGGCAGGAACTGGAACACGCTGTCGTACACGACGATACAGAGCATCCCAAACATGCTCAATTGGTGACATGTGTGGTGAGTATGCAGGCCATGGAAGAACTGGGACATTTTCAGCTTCCAGGAATTGTGTACAGATCCTTGCGAAATGGGGCAGAGTATTATCATGCTGAAACATGAGGTGATGGCGGCAGATAAATGGCACGACAATGGGCCTCAGGATCTCATCACGGTATCTCTGTGCATTCAAGTTGCCATCAATAGAATGCAATTGTGTTCGTCAGTTTGTGATGAAACAAAGGTGTGGTTGAATTTATTCTGCCACTGTGTCTTGTGGCAAGGGATATGAACTAACAGGTTATAGAGCAAGCGCAATTATCACAACACATAGGTTGTAATATGGCATTATTTTCCTGGCTTTTTACCTACGCACCGCTACTGTTCCAAGGCAATTCAGAGAAACAGATCGACATTTTGGTGCGCATAGAAAGGAGGTGCGTGTGCGCTGGTAAATGTTCTTCACAATAAACACACATAGGCTCATTCTGTTCAGAATAACCCAGGGTATGACAACATGTCATCTTGTAACTGTACATCAAACACAGTGATCATAAACGTTGACAATGTATATGACATGAGTTTTATGATTTGGAGATTACATCAAAGCCAGTGGAGGCTGCTGAGGGGAGGACGGCTCATAATAATGGCTGGAACGGAGCGAATGGAATGACATCAAACCATGTGTTTGATGAATTTGATACCATTCCACTGATTCCGCTCCAGCCATTACCACGAGCACGTCCTCCCCTATTAAGGTGCCACCAACCTCCTGTGATCAAAGCGGTACTCATCTTTCAAAATACATAAATTCATCTTAATTTACAGCATTTCCCTCACTACATAAATTTGAGCACTGACGTCATGTATAGCATGGTACTGTCCAGCCACTACGTTCCAATTGAGGCACCATTTTCAACACGTATACAGTAACGAGTGTAAAAGGCTACAGGTCCAATGCAGACGTTTTATCACAATATCAAATCATTTCTGGGTAAAATGTAAGTACCTTACTGTTTTTGTTTTAAATTAAAATGGTCAAAAAGAAAACAAAAATAGCTTCTTAGCAAAGAGCAATTTCTCAAGCAAGAATTACGCTAGGATTGTTTGGGAGTGGTCTGAGTGGGAAACTTAAAACTAGCTGTTATTAGCAGAGAGGTTTGGAACTCTCTTATTGGTGTATTAACTAATTTATTGGTGATGGCACCAGGCAGGCCAAAGTTCTTTTCAAATAGCTCTTACACTAAAATGGAATTATAATCATTTTCTAAGTTTTATTCCAACCTTATAGTAAGGATATATATATATATAAAACACAGGAAAATCAAGTTTTTGACTACACTGGGCCTTTAACATCATCAGATAAGTAACACCATAGCAGCCAGTAAAACAGTGTTACAGGTCTGGAGAGAGGATGGTGATGACTCACCTGGGATGGGTCCCATCGGAAGTGTGTGTGTGCGTGCAGATTATGTTTCAATTAGAATGATTCTGTGTATGTGTGTGTGTGTGTGAGAGTGACGAACCAAAGTTACAATACCAAGACTGACTACTGTTGACCTTTCCCCTCTTAAATATGTGCTCCGGAACATTGGCAGCTACTAAGTATTTTTTAAACCTCCCGTTTTGGGCTGGATGTGTCAATGTGTAGTTCATACATGCATAATCTATGGGCAGAATTACTGTTTTACCTCAATTAGCCATGAAATCCCTAGTTTGAAAGCAACTTTTTCTGGAAGCTATGCTGCGCCATTTTCTCTACATTTTCCCCCCACGTGGGCCACCCTAGCAATTTGAGTTCAACCAATGAGCTTCAGCCACTCGCCATATAAGTGTCAGCTAGCAAGATGCACATGACACACACACAGAGCGAGAGAGCAATGACGTGGTGCAAATATCTGCACATATGTGATGTAGTAAGCAATTTTTGGGGACCACTTTTGGCTCGTGAGCATTGCTTTCAGAACTACTGGCTAAAAAGTACCAGAGAATTCTAATCTCTTTAGAGCAGTAGTCAAGAAAACTCTAGAGCACCGGAAAGCTACCATGTGCAGTTTAGTAGCATGCTAATTCAGTGCTGTAAAGGAAAATTACTACATTGCCATGCTACAGTGCATTCGGAAAGTATTCAGACCCCTTGACTTTTCCCACATTAGTCTTATTCTAAAATTGATTAAATTGCTTTTTTCCCCCTCATCAATCTACACACAATACCCAATAATGACAAACAGGTCTAGAATTTTTAGCACATAAAAAAAAAATGTAAATATAACATTTACATAAGTACTTTGTTGAAGCACCTTTGGCAGCGATTACAGCCTCGAGTCTTCTTGGGTATGACGCTACAAGCTTGGCACACCTGTATTTGGAGAATTTCTCAAATTTTTCTCTGCAGATCCTCTCAAGCTCTGTCAGGTTGGATGGGGAGCGTCGCTGCACAGCTATTTTCAGGACTCTCCAGAGATTTTTATCGGGTTCAAGTCCGGGCCAGTCAAGGACATTCAGAGACTTGTCCCGAAGCCACTCCTGCGTTGCCTTGGCTGTGTGCTTAGGGTCATTGTCCTGTTGGAAGGTGAACCTTTGCTCCAGTCTGAGGTCCTAAGCGCTCTGGAGCAGGTTTTCATCAAGGATCTCTATGTACTTTGCTCCGTTCATCTTTCCCTCGATCCTGACTAGTCTCCCAGTCCCTGCCGCTGAAAACATCCCCACAGCATGATAATGCCACCGCTACAGTGAGGGGAAAAAAGTATTTGATCCCCTGCTGATTTTGTACATTTGCCCACTGACAAATAAATGATCAGCATATAATTTTAATGGTTGGTTTATTTTAACAGTGAGAGACAGAATAACAACAAAAAAATCCAGAAAAACGCATGTAAAAAATGTTATAAATTGATTTGCAATTTAATGAGGGAAATAAGTATTTGACCCACTCTCAATCAGAAAGATTTCTGGCTCCCAGGTGTCTTTTATACAGGTAACGAGCTGAGATTAGTAGCACACTCTTAAAGGGAGTGCTCCTAATCTCAGCTTGTTACCTGTATAAAAGACAACTGTCCACCGAAGCAATCAATCAGATTCCAAACTCTCCACCATGGCCAAGACCAAAGAGCTCTCCAAGGATGTCAGGGACAAGATTGTAGACCTACACAAGGCTGGAATGGGCTACAAGACCATCGCCAAGCAGCTTGGTGAGAAGGTGACAACAGTTGGTGCGATTATTTGCAAATGGAAGAAACACAAAATAACTGTCAATCTCCCTCGGCCTGGGGCTCCATGCAAGATCTCACCTCGTGGAGTTGCAATGATTATGAGAACGGTGAGGAATCAGCCCAGAACTACACGGTGGATCTTGTCAATGATCTCAAGGCAGCTGGGACCATAGTCACCAAGAAAACAATTGGTAACACACTACGCCGTGAAGGACTGAAATCCTGCAGTGCCCGCAAGGTCCCCCTGCTAAAAAAAAGCACATATACAGGCCCGTCTGAAGTTTGCCAATGAACATCTGAATGATTCAGAGGAGAACTGGGTGAAAGTGTTGTGGTCAGATAAGACCAAAATCGAGCTCTTTGGCATCAACTCAACTCACCGTGTTTGGAGGAGGAGGAATGCTGCCTATGACCCCAAGAACACCATCCCCACCGTCAAACATGGAGGTGGAAACATTTTGCTTTGGGGGTGTTTTTCTGCTAAGGGGACAGGACAACTTCACTGCATCAAAGGGACGATGGACGGGGCCATGTACCGTCAAATCTTGGGTGAGAACCTCCTTCCCTCAGCCAGGGCATTGAAAATGGGTTGTGGATGGGTATTCCAGCATGACAATGGCCCAAAACACACAGCCAAGGCAACAAAGGAGTGGCTCAAGAAGAAGCACATTAAGGTCCTGGAGTGGCCTAGCCAGTCTCCAGACCTTAATCCCATAGAAAATCTGTGGAGGGAGCTGAAGGTTCGAGTTGCCAAACATCAGCCTCAAAACCTTAATGACTTGGAGAAGATCTGCAAAGAGGAGTGGGACAAAATCCCTCCTGAGATGTGTGCAAACCTGGTGGCCAACTACAAGAAACGTCTGATCTCTGTGATTGCCAACAAGGGTTTTTCCACCAAGTACTAAGTCATGTTTTGCAGAGGGGTCAAATACTTATTTCCCTCATTAAAATGCAAATCAATTTATAACATTTTTGACATGCGTTTTTCTGGATTTTGTTGTTGTTATTCTGTCTCTCACTGTTCAAATAAACCTACCATTAAAAATTATAGACTGATCATGTCTTTGTCAGTGGGCAAACGTACAAAATCAGCAGGGGATCAAATAAATGTTTCCCTCACTGTATGCTTCACCGTACAGATGGTGCCAGGTTTCCTCCAGACGTGATGCTTGGCATTCAGGCCAAAGAGTTCAAATCATGGTTTCATCAGACAAGAGAATCTTGTTTCTCATGGTCTGAGAGTCCTTTAGGTGCCTTTTGGCAAACTCCAAGCAGGCTGTCGTGTGTCTTTTACTGAGGAGTGGCTTCTGTCTGGCCACTCTACCATAAAGGACTGATTGGTGGAGTGCAGCAGAGATGGTTGTCCTTCTGGAAGGTTCTCCCATCTCCACAGAGGAGCTCTGTCAGAGTGACCATCAGGTTCTTGGTCACCTTCCTGACCAAGGCCCTTCTCCCCCGATTGCTCAGTTTGGCCATTTAAGAATGATGGAGGCTGCAGACATTTTTGAGTGCCCTTCCCCAGATCTGTGCCTCGACACAATCCTGTCTCGGAGCTCTACGGACAATTCCTTCGACCTCATGGCTTGGTTCTTGCTCTGACATGCACTGTCAACTGTGGGACCTTATACAGACAGGTGTGTGCCTTTCCAAATCATGTCCAATCAATTGAATTTACCACAGGTGGACTCCAATCAAGTTGTAGAAACATCTCAAGGATGCTCAATGGAAACAGGATGCACCAGAACTCAATTTCGAGTCTCATAGCAAAGGGTCTGAATACTTATGTGAATAAGGTATTTATGTTCTTTATATTTAATACATTTGCTAACATTTCTAAAAACCTGTTTTCACTTCGCCATTATGGGGTATTGAGTGTAGATTGATGAGGGGAAAAAAACAGTTAATGCATTTTAGAATAAGGCTGTAACGTAAGAAAATGTGGAAAAAGTCAATGGGGTCTGAGTACTTTCCGAATGCACTGTAAATTGTGACTTTACCAAAGAGAATTAAGGTCAGCCTGGAGGTTTTAAAAAACATTTATTGTTATTTTTTTCACGTTAATAGTTTATAGAGGCATGTACTTCATTCACAAAATAGGAACAGGAAAAATTAAAATCAGAGAAGAAAAATAGATAGGCTGACACCCTTTTTTTTTTTTTACATTATCAATATATATATACAGTACACTTTGTAAAACATGACATTGAAAAAAACTATAGATCCAAGCTTGCAATAAGCAGAGTACAAATACATCTGCACTGTACATGCAGAAGACACATGGGTGTGGGTTAGTCAAATCATCCCCCCTAAAATATAGCAAGAATGATCAGAATCTTCCTCTGTTTTGACAGGAGTCACTATTGTGGCTTCAGGTATAATGGTGGGAAGTCTTGTAGGGTCAAACTAAATGGATCTAGTTGTAGTTAAATAAATAATATGGCTGTTTTAACACCACAACCTCCCATCTATCCCCATGAACACATTTACAGCTGAGCTCCATGCTGATGAGCATTAGCCACCATGTTATTTACACAGACTTTGTTCAAAATCTCATGTAAAGGCCACGTATGTTTAATGAAGTGTATTCTCCCAAAATTAAAAAAGAGCACTCTAGTTAATGTCAAACAATGAGCTCTTAGTCTCTGGATCAAGTAGCTCAGAGAGTGTAGCTGTAAGTAAATCTATTAGGTAGCAAATAGAGTGGCCATATGGAAAGAAACCACATTTTCATTCTGGGTTATAGAACACAAGGTGTAGAACACAGGGAGAACTATTCAGAGTTCCAGCAGAGTGAATTTAGAACCCTTGGCCGGTAGCAACCTTACCTCAGTATAACCAAGGTTACCATTCTGAGTGACATAATCCTCTCTTGGATTCATTGGTTTATGAGGAGGGAGGAGCTCAACAAACAATGACCGTCGCCGGGGTCAGGAGGTCAAACTAGAATGAAAGAACAACTAGAGGAAGTTCAAAAGGCCACACACTCAAAGGCACCATTCCAAATGGGATCCATTGCCCCTCAACCAAGGGCACTTGTCTAGATGCAAAAGGACTGGATGGTGGTAGCTTTTCACCATATTGCTTATACCTATCCAATCGTTCCAGATTTACACAAGAACCTAGAGGTAGGGGTTAGGGGTCGATTTGGAATTGAACACACTTCCATAACTGTATAAAATCCCATCACTATCCCTCTTTATTACATTCGGAACCTAAGCCACAATACTCAATGACACACACCACTAGGTCTACTACTAACCCACCACACACCTTTAAAACTCTGGTCTGTAAACTTGTACATTGCTATGGCCATGAGGAATATACGGGGAGTGTCCTATATCTTTTAATTGTTTTTATTTTACCTTTATTTAACTAGGCAAGTCAGTTAAGAACAAATTCTTATTTACAATGAAGGCCTACACCGGCCAAACCCGGACAACGCTGGGCCAATTGTGCGCCGCCCTATGGGACTCCCAATCACGGCCGGTTGTGATAGAGCCTGGAATCGAACCAGGGAGTCTGTAGTGACGCCTCACGCACTGAAATGCAGTGCCTTAGACCACTGCGCCACTCGGGAGCCCATATCAATACCTTTACAACGGTTGTCTTCACTTTTGACTTCAACTGAGGTTAAAAATGTAAAGTTTTGAAACGCTTTTCCGTTTATCTAAAACCAGTTGAGGAAACCGCAGATTCTGTCCGCCCCTGTCACTGACACCTTCCAATCACAGCTGTTTTGACACATGGACACACTACAACACACCACCTCACAGTTCACACAAACTGAGCCCCGAACACTTTCACATCACAGGGAATCTTACTGCATATGATACATACTGGTCCACTATAGACATAAACTGTGAGGCACCTCGTTTTGGAGGAACAACAAGTACTGTACAACAGAAGGGAGCTAGACAGCTGAGAGGTGTTGCCACCTGCTGGCCGGCACCAGTACTGCAGGGTGGCCCAGCCTCGACAGCTAGGGTTTGGGCACACATGGGAAAACCTTAAAAACATCAAGTCACAACTAAGCAATTTAATTTGGTTTCCATGAAACAGGCCAATGACGTGAGAGCAGAGATGTATCAAGCATAGAACTAGAAGAACTAGAATACTAAAACTAGAATTCTAATTCTATGGCATCAGGTGTTGTAAACACTCCCAGTTCAGAGGTCAGAGCAGCTGATTGGTCAGCCCTTTATTTGGCAATGAATGGTGACCTCAGGCTGATCCCAAATCACAGCCTATTCCCCATATAGCACACAAGTTTAACCACTAACCCTACGTGGCTCTAGTCAAAAGTACACTATATGGAGAAATAGGGTGTAATTTCAGACGCAGCCCTCGTAAAAGGTGATGTTCAAGGTTGTAGTGTCTGATACGTTAAAATAATCATTGATCAACGTGTAATAAAGTGACCATGAGCTAGAACTGGTTGAGGAGGAGCTTGAGGCCATACTGTATACTCTCACATTAAATCCCCTTCAGGGTCGACACACAGCTGGTGAATGAATGTAAACCAAACTATCAATCCATCCATTCATTAACACCTAAAGCTGATCCTTCTAGGCTGTTAGTTACAGCAAGCACCTGCCTGCACATCCTCACACTCTCTCTCTCAACAAATATGCCTACATACACACTCATGCAGGCATTCCCTCTTTCACTCTCTTCACAAATCTGATTACACACACCAACTCAAGGACACACCTTTCTTAATCTGTTTTTGGACATGAAGAATGCAGCACGTGATGGATATTAAAACTTAATCTTGAGAGTGCAAATGCGACATGTGCATTGACATGATCAAAACCCGGTTGGACACTCCCATTTCACTTTAGCAATGGTTTAGTCCAGCATCCCCTCCAATGGTTCTTCTTCGTATAGTCCAGGTTTTGTCTTTTAGGCACCCCTTGTAATGTCCATCGATGGTACACACCAAACACTCCCATAAATTATGTGTAAACAAAATTAGGCTTCTTCCATGTAGTTTTATCAGTCTTGGTGATATCTTCCAGCTTCATAGCATCCATTTTATAAACGTTGGGTGAAAAATCTGTACAAATCATTATGTCCCAGTACCTCCCAGCTCAGACAGTCTTCTCCCAGTTCAGGTCCTTCCTCAGCCCTGGTCCATTTAACACCCAGTCTGTCAGCTTTTGGCACAGGCAGTCTCCACTCTGAAGTGCAAAGATTGATTACTATTCCTGCCATCATCAAGTGATTCTGAGATCCATTATCAGTCCTGGGTGAACAATCGGGTCACAGTCAACTAAAATAAAAATATGTTTACAGTAGGCTTTGTGTGGTTCTTCTGTGCAACTGCATAAATACTTGTGTGTGTGTGTAACTTGCTGATGATTAAAAGACAAGGCTATAGGGTATATCTATGGTGACGCGTGAAAGTCCGTTTCCATGGTTATGCTGAGTGTGACATTTTCGTAGCTACAGGGATGCATTGGGAGACTGTTTCCATGGTGACAAAAAAATGGTAGCATACTTAAGGCATCATATTAGATGGCTGGTTTCTTCTCCTGAGGAGAGAGAAGAAAGAGAGCGAGAGAAAGATACAGAGAGAGATAATACATTTAGTTTATGAAATCCAGCCTCATAGAAGGCAGATGTAGTCAGGGGCAGAACTCTGGTTGGCTCACCTTGTTATGACTCCCTCTCCATGATGATTGTGATGGTCTCACTCCCAGCTAGAACACAGAGGTCAGAGGTTATGACCAAAACTATCCCTTAGCTACCATCAATACCATTCTGAGCAGAACCTACAGATCAATTGTGAGCAGATACCTACTGTCATTCTCCAGGTGTTCTGTGACGTTGTTGGCATGCTGCTCGTTGCCTAGGAGATGGTTCTGAGACTCACTGAGAGGACTGGCCGGGAAATCTTCAATACTGGGAAGAAAATAATTCATTTAAAAACATCTAATTCATAATGCATTACTGAACATTTTTAGATAATATTTTACGTTACACTATATATTTGTCAAATAGAAGCGCTCAGGTTTCAGCTTAATCTTAATCTCACATCTGATCACCGTTTGTTGGTACTGTTCACATTGATTGATATATTGATCATATTTGATTACCTTTTATTGGCCTCTGGCTGTAGGCTGACTGTGGGCTGTTCTGGGTCAATGTTGACCAGCCGTGATGGGAACGTCAGTCCATCACCCTGACTGTAACACACCACAACACATAAAACACACCACATCACACAGTATCACAACACACCACACAGTATCACAACTCATCACACAGTATCACAACACACCACACCACACAGTATCACAACTCATTACACAGTATCACAACACACCACACCACACAGTATCACAACACACCACACAGTATCACAACTCATCACACAGTATCACAACACACCACATCACACAGTATCACAACACACCACACCACACAGTATCACAACTCATCACACAGTATCACAACACACCACACCACACAGTATCACAACTCATTACACAGTATCACAACACACCACACCACACAGTATCACAACTCATTACACAGTATCACAACACACCACACCGTGAGAGAGGAGAGAGAAGATAAGAGAAACTCTGGGTTAGAGACTGGTTGATTAAGATTTCATCCATCCATCCATCCCTCACTCTAACCTGGTGAAGATGGGTAGCAGCCAGAACTTCTTCTGGTCTCCAAACACCTGGGCGATGTTCTTCCCGAAGCCCAGAGAGAAACCGTTCTTATCAGAACCTGTCCTGAACACTGGAGCCCTGAACGCCTCTGAGGGAGGGAGAGAGAGGGGGGGTAGGGGGGGAGTGAGTGAGCGTGGAGTGTCTGAGGAGCGAGTGAGGGTGTGTATCACTGTGTGTGCGTTGCAGGACTGTGTGTGCGTGTGCATGAGGGACTGTGTGTGTGTTACCTATGGTGGACCTGTTCTTCCCTACGAGCCACAGGTGATAGCTGAAGAGGGAGAGAATGCTGATGCAGAACATGGCCGCCACAAAAAAGAGAAACAAGACATGGAATTTGGCGTGAGTGTCTGGCAGCTCATTCTGGGAGGAGAGGGGGAGAAGAGAAAGAAAGAGAGAGTGTCAATGTCAAAAACCACATGGAGGAAGGGGTGGTGGTGAGAGAGAGAGACGCGGGGTGCCTTGGTAACCATGTCAACACAACAAAACACGACAACGCACACATATTATAACGCCACCACACAACATCATCCACAGGTGCACTTCACGCCCTGCAACAGCAACACTAAGGCTTTGGCGGCTGGGTTACCTTGGGGCAGTTCTCTGCCGATTTCCTCCGGCAAAGCTTTAGTACAAACAGAGACAAGACTGTTAGACACCAGGAGAGGTCAGAGGGAGAGAGGGTAGGGTAGAGCGAGAGAGGGGGAGGTGGTGAAATAGGAGTCATTTGGGGGGAAAGAGAAAACCAGGTGGAAGAAAGAGAGTGTGTTAAAAGAGGACTGAGGAGCAGGGAGGTGGCAGAGTCAGGGGTGGTGAGAAGGCATGGTAGAAATGAACAGAGAGAGAGGGGGGGCGCGGAGGGCAGACAGAACAGAGAACATGAATAATGTCTGTGTGAGGGAAAGAGGGGGGTCAGAGGGAGAGCAAAAGGTAAAAAGAGAGAGAGAGAAGGCAGAGGAAGGACAGAAGAAAGAAAGAGGAAGCTCCATAACAGTGAAGCAGTACAGCTGAGGCCAGAGTACTAAGCAGCAGGATGTGGAACAAGCCAAGCGGTGACAACACACAGATAGTAGCATTTCCCACACTCACCATTTCGACCCTTCTCATCCACACACAGACTGTAGCGTTTCATATCGATCTTACATGTGGGAAAAAACACGCACACACACAAACCAACATCTGCAGCACTGAATGCGTGGGTGGGGAATAACAAGACTAAAGCAGTGGATGCCAGAACAAACACAGGCTGCAGTGAATGTGAGAGATGGAGGAGATGGGAGACCATAGCTGTGTTCGAATACTCATACTAACCGCACGAACTGTACTATTTGTGAAGTAAATAGAGCATGCTTATTGGTCATAGTATGGAAATAGTTAGTATGCCAAAAGTTCCCGGATGTCGTACTAAATTCACCAAAATAGGAATTATACAAGAAGTGGACACTATTTCCGTGATTTTAGGGACCATTGTGCAATTCTTCCGAAAATGGGCGTGGCTTCACAACGTTTTCAGATTTGAAGAAAATAACGGAAAATATGCAGCCGAGGTCCGACGAGAGCGGATACAAATTCATTCCTTTAATCAATTATGACAAATGTTTAGAAAATGTTGAGCAATGTAATAAAGTAATGACTTTTCAAATAAGTTACATTACACGTTATGTTGGCTGACAATTTGTTAGCTACGCTATCCTTACGAACCGCATAGCATTACAGTATGTACCGGTATGTTAGCTAGTTACCGTCCTAACATTAGTTGGCTACTAATACATCGAACTTGCCAGGCAGTATATTAACTACAGTGAGGGAAAAAGGTATTTGATCCCCTGCTGATTTTGTACGTTTGCCCACTGACAAAGACATGATCAGTCTATAATTTTTATGGTAGGTTTATTTGAACAGTGAGAGACAGAATAACAAAAAAATCCAGAAAAACGCATGTCAAAAATGTTATAAATTGATTTGCATTTTAATGAGGGAAATAAGTATTTGACCACCTCTCAATCAGAAAGATTTCTGGCTCCCAGGTGTCTTTTATACAGGTAACGAGCTGAGATTAGGAGCACACTTTTAAAGGGAGTGCTCCTAATCTCAGCTTGTTACCTGTATAAAAAGACACCTGTCCACAGAAGCAATCAATCAATCAGATTCCAAACTCTCCACCATGGCCAAGACCAAAGAGCTCTCCAAGGATGGGCTACAAGACCATCGCCAAGCAGCTTGGTGAGAAGGTGACAACAGTTGGTGCGATTATTCGCAAATGGAAGAAACACAAAATAACTGTCAATCTCCCTCGGCCTGGGGCTCCATGCAAGATTTCTCCTCGTGGAGTTGCAATGGTCATGAGAACGGTGAGGAATCAGCCCAGAACTACACGGGAGGATCTTGTCAATGATCTCAAGGCAGCTGGGACCATAGTCACCAAGAAAACAATTGGTAACACACTACGCCGTGAAGGACTGAAATCCTGCAGCGCCCGCAAGGTCCCCCTGCTCAAGAAAGCACATATACAGGGCCATCTGAAGTTTGCCAATGAACATCTGAATGATTGAGAGGAGAACTGGGTGAAAGTGTTGTGGTCAGATGAGACCAAAATCGAGCTCTTTGGCATCAACTCAACTCGCCATGTTTGGAGGAGGAGGAACGCTGCCTATGACCCCAAGAACACCATCCCCACCGTCAAACATGGAGGTGGAAACATTATGCTTTGGGGGTGTTTTTCTGCTAAGGGGACAATACAACTTCACCGCATCAAAGGGACAATGGACGGGGCCATGTACCGTCAAATCTTGGGTGAGAACCTCCTTCCCTCAGCCAGGGCATTGAAAATGGGTCATTCCAACATGACAATGACCCAAAACACACGGCCAAGGCAACAAAGGAGTGGCTCAAGAAGAAGCACATTAAGGTCCTGGAGTGGCCTAGCCAGTCTCCAGACCTTAATCCCATAGAAAATCTGTGGAGGGAGTTGAAGGTTCGAGTTGCCAAACGTCAGGCTCAAAACCTTAATGACTTGGAGAAGATCTGCAAAGAGGAGTCAGTGGGCAAACTTACAAATTCAGCAGGGGATCAAATACTTTTTCCCCTCACTGTATATGCTATCTAACTAACTACCCAAAGTTTATTGATTTTATTATTCACATCATTCTTAGCTAAGTGGTATAATCGTTGTGAGTTCTCAATGGACATAGTTAATTCTGGCTATCTACTCCGATTTCAGAGCACTCTCGTCTGAGTGTGCCAGAGCACAGAATAACTGATGGATTTACGAACGCTCAACACCCGTTGAATATGGCCGGTGTCAGTAAATGTTGGCAAAGACAAGGATAATTAAATTGCTGCCAGCAGCAGTTACAGTCACCAACGCTTTGGATAACATGAATAGTCTAACCAGCTCTACTAGGGCGAGTAAAATGGTCAGAGTGAGGTGTTCTCTCATTTGTGTCTGGAAGCAGCTAGCAAGCTAGCCAACGTTAGCCAGTTAGCTCGGGTGCTTGACTGCCGTTGTGAGGTAAGAACGATTGAATCAACCCTACTCCTCGGCCAGAGCGTCCAGTGTGCGCGCCGAGAGCGAAACGCTCTGAATTTACGAATGGACAATCTGTGCGCACTGGCACTCCAGATTGAATTTACAAACACACCCGAAATCGTAAAATGTCTAGCTAGTCATTTGTTATGCTAACAAGCTAGCAAGAGGTTGCATAGCAACAGCATCAACTTCCGGTAGACAGGTGAAGCGCTAGTACGCTCAACTGAAAGGATACCATTCGTTTACAGTATACTAAAATGAACTAATAGTATATAGTATGTACTCATTAAGTACGTAGTATACAGTATGTTAGTATGGGTATTCGAACACAGCTCATTACTCACTGTCCAGAACTTGATGAAATACTGCAGTACGGTGGCTGCAATGAACAAACAGTACACCAGAGAGTAGCACAGGAACAGAATAAAGAACTTGTAGTTGGAGAATCCCACACAGTTGTTCACCCTGAGAGAGGAGATGCAAAAAATAAGTTCAGTTATGACCTCACTTCCTCTGAACATTAGAATAGTATGATCTACTGTGAATGTGAGGAAACAGGCAACATACCAGGGGCAATGATGGTCCATCTTCAGCACACACCTAATACATGGAAGAGGCCAGAAGGAAAGACAAGGGAGAAGAATGAAACAAAACATTCTGAATTAGGCCATTCAACAGGAAAAGCAAGACTGGAAGAGAGAGGAGACAGGAAATAGCAGACTCACATGTCGCAGGCAGAACAGTGGTGGCAGCGGTCTGGTTTGATCACCTGACACCGGTCACAGTAGCGGATCGCTGTATAAAAAAAACACATCAACAACACATCAATCCAACTGATCAGCTACACACTCAACGGCCAGGGCTGGATCAATCAACTGGGAGACAGACAGACACACACACAAACATAGATAGACAAGACAGATAGAGACAGACAGACCTCCAGCCCCGGTGCGTGTGTAGAGTGGCAGGTTAGCGGCAGCCCTCCACAGGATCTCCTGCTGCGACTCTGGTCTCTCCTCCTTCACATACTGCTCCTTCTCTGCCTTAGGCAAGCAGAACTAACAGGAGAGAGAGATGGAGAGGAGGAAGAGAGAGAGAGGGAAGAGAGAGGAGAGAACAAAACAGACACAGGAAAATAACTTCAATTATGGTTTGTCCCTTAGCAACATTGTCCCTCCACCTGTGACATAACCTATGTCAATGGAATAAAGTTACCCATAGACACATCTATCCAGTGGAGCTGTGAGCTACATCATTGTGGATGTTTCAGGGCAGGTATCTAAAAAGGCATAGTACCTCTTTGGAGGGGTTGGCGGGCCTTGTGAAGATGGTCTTCCAGTAGGACCACACAAACATGACGAAGGACAGATGGAAGAACACCATGTAGATGACTGTAAGAGACACAGACAGAGTCAGAGACACATTCACACCTGGCTCCAACATAGCAGATATTCATATTTTGACTATCTGCACATGCATAGGTCAAGTGTAAGGGCGCAATTTAGTAGTGTCTACACTGAGCCTCTATGTGTGTTTACGTGTGTCCAACTTGAGCCCAGTCCAGCCAGACAGTAAATAAAGCTCTTTTCAGCCATGGTCCGGAACAACACTCCCAATGAGCAGCAAATGGGTCAATTTCAGTAAAAGCCAATCAACCAGTACAAATCAATCCCAGTCAATAGCCACTACTTACTCTTCTCTGCTATGCTGGGGATGGTGACTGCAGGAGGAAGAGGGGGGGAAGGAGAGAAAATAATGTTATGTTTGTATATGGTGTATGTTGTGGGTGTCAGACATACTGTATGTAGCTAGCAACATCAAGACACATTGCCGTAAACATTGTAGAATGGCTCATTCTTTTTCTTGCATTCCTGGCAAGCTTTCACCTGTCCAGTTCTTGGACATCAATGCAGAAGGAGAGGGGACGAGAGGAAGCCACGCCCACTTGAAACAAATGAAAAGCATTCTCTATCTTTACTTCTTCGTCTTTTACTTAGGTACATTATTGCAGGTAGAAAATAATGTTAACAGTTCTCTACATCTGGCAAGATGTCGACAGATAACTGAAGTTGGTAGGCTATCATTATACCAATGTATGATAGCTTTTAATGATGTGAATGCCCAAGTGCATGAAGGAAGTGCTAAGATTGAACAGTTTAATTCGCTAGCTAGCTAACGGGTAGCTACAGAGAATATGATTTGGCTAGTTATAGCGCTACCTGGGCAGGATCCAACTAGCTATATAAGCTAGCTAGCCAAACCTTTGTTATCTAGCTGCAGTCGCTCCATTCACTTCCTGTGACCAGCTAACGTTAGCTAGCTAGCACAAATATCAACCATAACACAACGACACTCGCAGTGAAAAGCATTTTTTTGTGATACTTACAAATGCAGAGCTCCACGACGTACGCATAATAGGACCAACATACGACTAGGGCGATAAAAACCACAGGTATCCAAGCTAAGCCCCGTTGACAGCATCTCAGTACGTGGGTGGGCGCCATCTTTACTCTTCCATCAAACCGAAGGGAGTGTTTGCGTGACGTCACGGACCAAACTCCCTGTGCAATTTCATTCGTCTCCCGTTAGAGTGCTCAAGTGTCCCACACTTCAAGTGCAGTCCTAAAAGCAAATCTGTCCTGCACAGCCAAATCAAATAAAAAGGACAAGGTTTCGGGGTCCAACTAGTTGTTTTCCCGCCCCTAAAGTGTGAACAGAGCAACAAATGTTTATTTTATTGTAGGCTATATCATTAGGTTAAATGGCTTCTTATGGTAGTTGTATTTATGTTTAAGTGACTGTAGAAGAGTGTGTGTGTGTGTTTGTGTGCCTGTATGTGTGTTTTACAGGCAGGAACATTACTGAACCTGCCATGAGTACCCCTATTCTTTTCAGATTCCCTAAAAGTAAGTTCTATTCACTCACTGTAATACACTTTGGATGATAGTTAAATTATATGACAATATCCCTTTTCTTGCAAAAAGAAAAATGTTTCCCCATGTAGCCTACCTACATAATGTCCTGAAATGCACTTTTCACCTCCGTCTTCAGAGACATGCCATCATCCTATAAAGGCCTTCGTGGGGAGGTTGTCTACTCAATGAAGGCTGAACTGAGCAGATCTATGTGAATACAAGCAAAGCCCAAGCTACTTTCAACTGTCTCAAACCGGGCTTCAACCCACTCCACACCTTCTGATGCTCCAGGATGGCACCATGGTACTGAACCCTTCCTCTACAACTGGATCCTGGACTTCCTGATGGGCCAGCCCCAGGTGCTGAGGGTAGGCAACAAGACCTCCGGCTCGCTGACCCTCAATATGGGGGCCCCTCAGGGGTGTGTGCTTAGTCCCCTCCTGTATTCCCTGTTCACCCATGACCACGTGGCCATGCACGACTCCAACACCATCATCAAGTTTGCTGATGACACGATGGTGGTAGGCCTGATCACCGACGGTGATGAGTCAGCCTACATGGAGGTGGTCAGAGACTTAGCAGTATGGTGCCAGGACAACAACCTCTCCCTCAACGTCAGTAAGACCAAGGAGCTGATCGTTGACTATAGGAAAAAGAGGGGAGAGCACTTCCCCATCCACACCGACGGGGCTGTTGTGGAACGGATTGAGATCTTCAAGTTCCTTGGCATCCACATCACTAAGGACTTAACATGGTCCACACACACCCGTACAGTCGTGAAGAGGGCACGGCAGCGCCTCTTCCCCCTCAGGAGGCAAAAAAAGATTTGGCAAGGGCCCTCAGATCCTGAAAAAGTTATACAGCTGCATCATCAAGAGCATCTTGACTGGCTGCATCACCACTTGGTATGGCAAATGCACCGCCCTTGACCGCAAAGCGCTACAGAGGGTGTTGCGGACAGCCCAGTACGTCACTGAGGCCGAGCTCCCTGCCATTCAGGACCTCTATATCAGGCGGTGTCAGAGGAAGGCCCGAAAAATTGCCAAAGACTCCATCCACCCAAGCCATAGACCGTTCACTCTGCTACCGTCCGGCAAACGGTACCGGAGCATCGGCTCTCGGACCAACAGGATACGTGACAGCTTCTACCCCCAAGCCGTCAGACTGCTAAATAGTCAGACTGCTAAATAGTCCGGGTACCATTAGTTGACTATCTTACACTGACCCTACGCACACTATATATACACACCATATACACATTCATTCACTCCCACACAAAACCCACACACATTAATAGTTATTGTAGGGTGGCTTATGTCAAACGATCTTTAATAATATATATTTATTAATATTAATATAATAATAATAATAATATATATTAAATAATAATATTTCACACCTTGTTGATTTATGAGGGGGGCGGGACTTCACACTAGGATGTGAATATCACACCCACAGTTCTGAGTGACCGGGTCTTCACACTAGGCTTTGATACAGTATGTACGTACATAATGTCCAAATTATCACTGTGGAACATTTTCACAACGCTTAGCACAACAATCAAAACAGATCATCAAAATGGCTCATATTTCAAAACTCTAAGTACATTTTCAATTGACTGAGTACAACAAACAAATCACTCTTTTAATTTGGATACATATTCACTCTGCCGTATCTGCTTTTGAAAATGAAATATTCACTTTATTTTTTATATGATTTTCTTGTCATGTTAACAATACAATTAACTATGACTTAATCAAACTGCTCAAAACTGATACCTACTGAACCAAAATTATGTAGTGACTAGTTAACGTCCCTGCTGAAAAAAACAGCATAGACCAGCAGAGGCTGATGAAATTCGGCTTAGCACCTAAGACCCTCACAAACTTTTACAGATGCACAATTGAGAGCATCCTGTCGGGCTGTATCACCGCCTGGTACGGCAACTGCACCGCCCACAACCGCAGGGCTCTCCAGAGGGTGGTGCGGTCTGCCGAACGCATTATCGGGGGCAAACTACCCGCCCTCCAAGACACATACAACACCCGATGTCACAGGAAGGCCAAAAAGATCATCAAGGACATCAACCACCCGAGCCACTGCCTGTTCACCCCGCTATCATCCAGAAGGTGAGGTCAGTACAGGTGCATCAAAGCTGGGACCGAGAGAATGAAAAACAGCTTCTATCTCAAGGCCATCAGACTGTTAAATAGCCATCACTAGCACATTAGAGGCTGCTGCTGCTGCCTATTGAAATCACTGGCCACTTTAAGAAATTGAACACTAGTCACTTTAATAATGTTTACATATCTTGCACTACTCATCTCATATGTATATACTGCATTCTATTCTATAATATTCTACTGTGTCTTAGTCCATGCCACTCTGTCATTGCTTGTCCGTATATGTATATATTCTTAAATCCCATTCCTTACTAGTTTTGTGTGTATTGGGTATATGTTGTGAAATTGTTAGATATTACTGCACTGTCGGAGCTAGAAGCACAAGCATTTCGATTTGGTCTGGAGACCAGCCTTCGTTGTGTTTTGAACACATACGCTGGTCACCAGCATACACTGGTCACCCGCAAAGCCAACATCAAGTCACATTATGCTGGCTTGCAAAGTGATGTCTAATTCCTATTGGAATCCAGCCTGACTGGGGATATTTTAAAAAATTGCATTTACATTTACTGCCAGGGTTAGAAAGATGAATAAATGCGACTACCTAAACCATCTAAACTGGAACAACCATTTCAGTAACGGGTGCAATAAGTCCAGATTGGATTAGTTTAGAAAAATGTATGCTATTTATCTTTGTGTAGCATGAAAGGTGAATTAAATACAATTGTGTAAATGTCTAGTAGTTACAGTTGAAGTCGGAAGTTTACATACACTTAGGTTGGAGTCATTAAAACTCGTTTTTTCAACCACTCCACAAATTTCTTGTTAACAAACTATAGTTTTGGCAAGTCAGTTAGGACATCTACTTTGTGCATGACACAAGTAATTTTTCCAACAATTGTTTACAGACAGATTATTTCACTTGGGTCAGAAGTTTACATACACTAAGTTGACTGTGCGTTTAAACAGCTTGGAAAATTCCATAAAATTATGTCATGGCTTTAGAAGCTTCTGATAGGCTAATTGACATCATTTGAGTCAATTGGAGGTGTACCTGTGGATGCATTTCAAGGCCTACCTTCAAACTCAGTGCCTCTTTGCTTGACATCATGGGAAAATCAAAAGAAATCAGCCAAGACCTCAGTAAAAAATTGTAGACCTCCACAAGTCTGGTTCATCCTTGGGAGCAATTTCCAAACGCCTGAAGGTACCACGTTCATCTGTACAAACAATAGTACGCAAGTATAAACACCATGGGACCACGCAGCCGTCATACCGCTTAGGAAGGAGACGCGTTCTGTCTCCTAGAGATTAACGTACTTTGGTGCGAAAAGTGAAAATCAATCCCAGAACAACAGCAAATGACCTTGTGAAGATGCTGGAGGAAACAGGTACAAAAGTATCTATATCCACAGTAAAACAAGTCCTATATCGACATAACCTGAAAGGCCGCTCAGCAAGGAAGAAGCCACTGCTCCAAAACCGCCATAAAAAAGCCAGACTACGGTTTGCAACTACACATGGGGACAAAGATCGTACTTTTTGGAGAAATGTCCTCTGGTCTGATGAAACAAAAATAGAACTGTTTGGCCATAATGACCACCGTTATGTTTGGAGGAAAAAGGGGGACGCTTGAAAGCCGAAGAACACCATCCCAACCGTGAAGCACGGGGGTGGCAGCATCATGCTGTGGGGGTGCTTTGCTGCAGGAGGGACTGGTGCACTTCACAAAATAGATGGCATCATGAGGAAGGAAAATTATGTGGATATATTGAAGTAACATCTCAAGACATCAGTCAGGAAGTTAAAGCTTGGTCGCAAATGGGTCTTCCAAATGGACAAGCCTACTTCCAAAGTTGTGGCAAAATGGCTTAAGGACAACAAAGTAATGGTATTGGATTGGCCATCACAAAGCCCTGACCTCAATCCTATAGAAAATGTGTGAGCAGAACTGAAAAAGCGTGTGCGAGCAAGGAGGCCTACAAACCTGACTCAGTTACACCAGCTCTGTCAGGAGGAATGGGCCAAAATTCACCCAACTTATTGTGGGAGGCTTGTGGAAGGCTACCCGAAACGTTTGACCCAAGTTAAACAATTAAGGCAATGCTACCAAATACTAATTGAGTGTATGTAAACTTCTGACCCACTGGGAATGTGATGAAATAAATAAAAGCTGAAATAAATAATTCTCTCTACTATTATTCTGACATTTCACATTCTTAAAATAAAGTGGTGATCCTAACTGAACAAAGACAGGGAAATTTTACTAGGATTAAATGCCAGGAATTGTGAAAAACTGAGTTTAAATGTATTTGGCTAAGGTGTATGTAAACTTCCGACTTCAACTTTATTTGACTTCTGAAGGTAATTGGTTGCACCAGATCTTATTTAGGGGCTTCATACCAAAGGGGGTGAATACATATGCACGCACCACTTTCCCATTATTTATTTAGTAGAAATTTTTGAAACAAGTTATTTTTTTCATTTCACTTCACCAATTTGGTCTATTTTGTGTTTGTCCATTACATGAAATCCTAATAAAAATCCATTTAAATTACAGGTTGTAATGCAACAAAATAGGAATAATGCCAAGGGGGGTGAATACTTTTGTAAGGCACTGCATATATGTGGTAGTGGTGGAGTAGGGGCCTAAGGGCACACAGTGTGTTGAGAAATCTGTGAATGTAGTGTAATGTTTTTAAAATTGTATAACTTCCTTAATTTTGCTGGAACCAAGGAAGAGTAGCTGCTGCCTTGGCAGCAGCTAATGGGGATCCATAATAAATACAAAAGTCTAGATACTCAAACTTTATTTTCATCTATTTCTTCCCACATCAAACTTGAAAAACAAGAGAGGACAACGGACAATGCTGAGTTTGCCCTGATCAATAATCTGTAATTTAATGGCCAATTTAATAGCCAATTTGATTGAGTATTTTAGTGGGCAATTTTCTTAAACAATCTAACTATAATTATGTTATGCTTTTTTTAATTAGTAAGGGTGATTAAATCTGACTTTGCCATATTTAGATAAATAGGTTCATTTTAACTGGCTAGACTAGATTGGGGATATTGGACTAAACTAGATTAGACTGGACTAGATTTAGAATGCAATAGAATAGATCTTTGGTATCCCTGGAAAATGTGTTTTGCCTTCCAAGTAGCTAACCTATCTGACACCATAAACGAAGAGCAGTGCTCCTGGAGCAGTGTAGGGGTTTAGTGCTCCAAGGCACAACAGACCTGGGATTTCTCTAATAAACTCACCAGATCACCCCCACTCCCAGCCAGCTCCTCAGATGGAGTGAGAGGGCTGGAGGAGGATATTTTCAAAGGCATGCAAAGGCTAATTGGTTATTTATTGGTCCTTGGTTTACACTTGTTGGATCATGTGCGCGTGACAAATAGGTCTACACTTTGATTTGAGTGTGGGAATGTTTGTGTCCGCCAGGAGGCAGGAAAACATAAAAGTATGGACTGCTAGGTAGTGAGGAGGATCCCCTAAACACAGGAACTGCAGATGTAGGCTATTCTATTTCATGAAGTAAGTAGGCCACTAAGTCCGAGGGATAGGCATCGAAGATTTCTTCATTGAGATAAAGCAGTTCTCTTTTTGATAAAGCTAAACAAATGTGTATATTTGGTTAAATGTATGGCCAAGTCTAGAAATGGATCCTCAGAAGTATTTTCTACATATTGGGTATGCGGGCCCGGCAGTTCCAACGGCGAACCTGGACGCGCTCCAACGTGCACACCGCTGTCACCTGATCACTGTCCGGTTCGAGAACCTTACCATCCACAGCGGCGGGCGCGTGGGACTTGAACTCCCGCACCTCTATGATAAAAATCGTTAACCACCGCCGCGGAGAGTTCTGCTTCGAGAATAACGGGCTGTTCTCCTGGCTTTTGTCAGAAATGGGATTCGAGGTCACAATCCTAGCGGGACAGGTGATTAACGCCATCACTGGGCGATATGGCCCGCCGTTTGACCACTTAATCTCCATGGTGAAGCTTGAGGGGCACCGGTGGCAGTGTGATGTAGTATTCGGTGGGTCAGGGTTCGAGTTCCCCATTTCCTTAGAGAAGGACGAACTCCAGAAGCAGGGCCACAGAGTGTACAGGATCAGACAGGAGGGTGGGAGAGATGTGCTTTCTGGAGTGGCAAGATGAAGAAAAGAGAGAAACTGGGCTCTGGACTGAGCTATACCAGTTCACTCTGGATACACGACACAGAGAAGACTTCAGAGAAATGTGACTACCAGAGTTCCCCTAGCTCCATCTTCTTCTGTAAGTCGCTTTGCTCCATCCTGAAGCCCAACAGGAGGCTCACCTACATGGGCCACAGACTCATCACCACCCAGTTCCCCTCAGAGGAAGGAGGGAACTAACTAAAACCATCAGAGAGCTGACGGATTCGATGATACCTGACATACTAAAGGAGAAGTTTGGAATCATGCTGGAATCTCCACTTATCCCAAAAGATGAAGCTATCACTTTTTTTTATGTACAATTTTATAACATGACAATCAACAGGACACAAACAAGAGGAAAATTGTCAGTCTGATTTAATAAATACACTTTAAGATGTACAATGGTCATTGCATTAATCCAAGTATTTTACATTTCAGACAACGGAGTCTGCGTCCAAAGTATTTACACATGTACAATTCTCAGGTTGCACTTAACCAAAGCAAGGTATGAACACCACTGAGAGAACGATAGAGGGAGGGAAAACATGAGAAGGGTAGTTTCCAAAAGCGTTGACCTCACACAAACATGACTACTCTGGGATAGGGTTAGGGGGCGGGACAGAGCTGGCTCCCCTAGCCTTGCGTTCATAGTTGACAAGCCGCTGGCCAACCAGGTACCTGCAGGAAGGCAAAGAGGGAACAGAGGAGAAAAGAGTCATGTCAATCACAATACTAGAGCACTTACCTAGTTTGCTTGTGTGTCAGCAGCTGTTCAAGACCTTGAATAGTTATATCAGGTGTGGTAGTGCTGGGCCGAAACAAAAGCCTGCATATCCTGAAGCTCCCAGGACCAGGGTTGTACTATCCCTGTACAAGGAGCTCTGAATGAACATGCCAGGTATGGAGATAGGGGTGGGTGCTTACTTGTCGTTCTTGATGTGTTCGTAAAGACGTTTGAACTGTCGTATCTGGAAGGAGAGAATGCCGATGATGGACACCACCATCAGGAGGAATGGGTAGATCCTCCTCTGCATCAGAATCTGCATCTCTGGAGTCACACCTGACACACCGGGAGGGGCACAGTGTTATTAGCAGAGTCACACACACACACACACACACACACACACACACACACACACACACACACACACACACACACACACACACACAGGTGACTGACCTACGGTAGGTACGACCCCGGCTGCTATGACGTAGGGGACACAGAGGGACAGCAGCAGCACTGAGATGACGGGGGCAGCCAGCTTACGGATGATGAAATGGAGGTCGATGTTCCTGATGCCGTTAGCATACACCTGACAGGAAGAGAGGTGGCAATGTTATCACTCACTGGTGACTTTACACAGTTGCAAAAGGTTAAAAGCTTTATTGATCATGTAGGGGGAATGGACATGTCTCATTGTGACTGTAATTGAACCTGTGGAAACCAATGTAAACTGGGCAAACAGTGTGAGATTGAGAATTCAAATTATATTAGGTTAAGGCAGTGTTTTCTTTTTTAGGAACTCAGTCCAGCTTTCAACTTACTCTTGAAAATTTTAAAATGGTAGAATGCACAAGGTGCAATTTCAAAATTGGGTAGTGCATCATCAGTTTTCCTCGTCATGTCAGTCACTGCATACGTTAGAGAGATATTTATAACTTGTCAGAAAAGTCCAGATCAACTAGCCCATGTCAGCTAATGTTTTTTAGCTAGGTTATTTAGCCTATAGATTTTGATGTAATGTTTGAGTCACTCAAATATCACATGAATACACATTAGACATGGCAAAATGTATAGAACTGGAAGAACATTTTATTTAAAACAGCTAAATGTTCTCTGTACCCCATGACAGAATGTGTAGAATTGCAGTAAATAAACTTTTTATCTACCAACAAGAGCGGTGTGAACAGTTTGTGTCATGAACAGTGCTTGTGCCCATAGAAATAGATGTGGCGCGCGCAGGGGGGGGGGCGCGGGATGTTCTCCAATGCTGGAAGGGTGTCTGAGTTTAAAAGTTTGGGAACCCCTGGGTTAAGGGATAATGACGTGGTGTAAGGTAACACACCTGTTCTATGACAGACTTCAGCCACCACTGGGGACCCATGAGGGTGATGGCAGCAATGATTTTGGCATGGAGTACCCCCAGAGCCCAGTCCTACACACACACAGATGGACACAAGGTACAAGGAGTCTTACTGTTTAAAATACAGTGATCTTTACTATTACATTCTTGCTCTCTCACACAGTCAGTACCTGCCAGGGGTAGAAGAGAGGTGTCTGGTCCAGAGGAACGCGTAGCGGAGCAACGATGACCAGCTCAAACAGCAGGCCCAGCAGTAGAGGGATAACACCTGCCACCAGCAACGCTACTACCAGGGTCTTCAGGATCTATACAAACACACATAGACACACAAAATTAAAAAGGCAAGAGATGATCGGATGTTGAAATATTACATAAATATCTTGGCATGGACACCTTGGCCTTGGACATACAGCCACCTAAAGGTATCCATCCAGCCACCTTCATAACTAGTACAGCCTACTATACATTTGTCCACATACAGTTCCAGCAGAGAGTAGGTCTTACCATGAGGGTCCACTCCTGGACTTTGATCATGATGATGGTGCGTCCCTGGGGCATCCAAGCCAACAGCACGGTGGCACCGCGGATGGACAGCCAGCACACGTACAGACCACACGCTGCTGTATACAGCTCATGGATCTTAGCGCTACCCGTCCAGAACGACATCAGCCAACGGCCCACAAACACTACAACACACAGATGGGCTTTAGGTACCTATGAAACAGATTTATACCTATCATGTAATTCTTTCTTCTAGAAAAAAGGTATACAATACATTTCCTAAAGATGGAGATTAATCAAATTATACTAATTTTATTTAAAATTAAGAAACATGTTAAGTGTGGCATGTAGCCTAGTGGTTAGGTGCGTTGGGCCATTAACCGAAAGGTCGCTGGTTTGAATCCCCAAGCCGACAAGGTGAAACATCTGTCGATGTGCCCCTGAGCAAAACACTTAACCCTAATTGCTCCTTTAAGTCGATTTGTATGCAAAAAATGTTTTAAAAAAATAGACAATGAAATGGAGCATGTCCATGACCATGTCTCACCTGGTAACGTCAAACACACCAGGCTGGCCACCAGCAGAGTGACACACATAAAGCCTATCAGCAAGACAATCTACAGACAGGAGGAGAGAGACATATTATAGGGGGTGACTTATCCTGAAGTGGTAGGGCTGGAAGCCTATAGGTCCACCTGCTGTAATGTGTAGTGTAACTCACCCTGTTGGTGGAGTGTATAGGGGTTAAGTGTGTAGTGTAACTCACCCTGAAGGGGAAGCGTAGAGGGCGTTGGTAGGGTTGGAAGCCTATAGGTCCACCTTGCTGTAATATGGCCTGATGGGCTGCATGAAGCCCCTCACCCACAACAGGGGCAGGGTTGTTGTTGTTGTTGACAGGCTGGTTGGCCTCATTCTCTTCCTGTTCACCCAGCAGGTAAGAGTGGAGGTCTCTTGAGGAGTGGGGTAGGAGTGGGGGGGGGCAGGAGAGGGGTAGGAGTACAGTAGAGGGAGAGGGGGAGAGGGGTAGGAGAGGGGTAGGAGTGGGAGAGGAGGAGAGTGTTGGAGTGGGGGGAGGCGGACAGGAGAGTGGGAGGAGGAAGAGGGGAAGGAGGTAGAGAGAGTTAATAAATATATACATTGAGGGAAAAAAGTATTTGATCCCCTGCTGATTTTGTACGTTTGCCCACTGACAAAGATATGATCAGTCTATAATTTTAATGGTTGGTTTATTTGAACAGAGAGACAGAATAACAACAAAAAAATCCAGAAAAACGCATGTAAAAAATATTCTACATTGATTTGCATTTTAATGAGGGAAATAAGTATTTGACCCCCTCTCAATCAGAAAGATTTCTGGCTCCCAGGTGTCTTTTATACAGGTAACGAGCTGAGATTAGGAGCACACTTTTAAAGGGAGTGCTCCTAATCTCAGCTTGTTACCTGTATAAAAGACAACTGTCCACAGAAGCAATCAATCAGATTCCAAACTCCCCACCATGGCCAAGACCAAAGAGCTCTCCAAGGATGTCAGGGACAATATTGTAGACCTACACAAGGCTGAAATGGGCTACAAGACCGTCGCCAAGCAGCTTGGTGAGAAGGTGACAACAGTTGGTGCGATTATTCGCAAATGGAAGAAACACAAAATAACTCCCTCAGGATCTCCCTCAGCCTGGGGCTCCATGCAAGATCTCACCTCGTGGAGTTGCAATGATCATGAGAACGGTGAGGAATCAGCCCAGAACTACACAGGAGGATCTTGTCAATGATCTCAAGGCAGCTGGGACCATAGTCACCAAGAAAACAATTGGTAACACACTACGCCGTGAAGGACTGAAATCCTGCAGCGCCCGCAAGGTCCCCCTGCTCAAGAAAGCACAAATACATGCCCATCTGAAGTTTGCCAATGAACATCTGAATGATTCAGAGGAGAACTGGGTGAAAGTGTTGTGGTCAGATGAGACCAAAATGGAGCTCTATGGCATCAACTCAACTCACCGTGTTTGGAGGAGGAATGCTGTCTATGACCCCAAGAACACCATCCCCACCGTTAAACATGGAGGTGGAAACATTATGCTTTGGGGGTGTTTTTCTGCTAAGGGGACAGGACAACTTCACTGCATCAAAGGGACGATGGACGGGGCCATGTAACGTCAAATCTTGGGTGAGAACCTCCTTCCCTCAGCCAGGGCATTGAAAATGGGTCGTGGATGGGTATTCCAGCATGACAATGACCCAAAACACACGGCCAAGGCAACAAAGGAGTGGCTCAAGAAGAAGCACATTAAGGTCCTGGAGTGGCCTAGCCAGTCTCCAGACCTTAATCCCATAGAAAACCTGTGGAGGGAACTGAAGGTTCGAGTTGCCAAACGTCAGCCTCGAAACCTTAATGACTTGGAGAAGATCTGCAAAGAGGAGTGGGACAAAATCCCTCCTGAGATGTGTGCAAACCTGGTGGCCAACTACAAGAAACGTCTGACCTCTGTGATTGCCAACAAGGGTTTTTCCACCAAGTACTAAGTCATGTTTTGCAGAGGGGTCAAATACTTATTTCCCTAATTAAAATAAAATCAATTTATAACATTCTTGACATGTTGTTTTTGACTTTTTTGTTGTTATTCTGTCTCTCACTGTTCAAATAAACCTACCATTAAAATTATAGACTGATCATTTCTTTGTCAGTGGGCAAACGTACAAAATGAGCAGGGGATCAAATACTTTTTTCCCCTCACTGTAGTTCATGTTATGGATTGTAGCTATAATGAGAAAGCCCTTTGGGGGTGTGTGTATAAGTGTGAATAAGCAGTGCAGGGATCATCAACTAGATTCAGCCGTGGTCCGATTCTTTCTTGAGCGGATGGTCAGGGGGCCAGAACATAATTCAAAATAATTTGTAGACTGCAAATTGACTGCAAGAAGCCCAAACTGATATAATATTTCACTAAAACGATCACATATATCTCTCTCTATTATGCGTGGGATTACTTTAGAACAGGTATCCTAAATTAAAATCACTTGGAGCTGATTCGCTGGTGTTTTTACAGTCTTTTACAGTGGGGGAAAAAAGTATTTAGTCAGCCACCAATTGTGCAAGTTCTCCCACTTAAAAAGATGAGAGAGGCCTGTAATTTTCATCATAGGTAAACATCAACTATTACAGACAAAATGAGAAAAACAAATCCAGAAAATCACATTGTAGGATTTTTAATGAATTTATTAGCAAATTATGGTGGAAAATAAGTATTTGGTCAATAACAAATGTTTCTCAATACTTTGTTATATACCCTTTGTTGGCAATGACACAGGTCAAACATTTTCTGTAAGTCTTCACACGGACTTTCAACTCCCTCCAAAGATTTTCTATGGGGTTGAGATCTGGAGACTGGCTGGGCCACTCCAGGACCTTGAAATGCTTCTTACGAAGCCACTCCTTCGTTGCCCGGGCGGTGTGTTTGGGATCATCAACTCGTCATGCTGAAAGACCCAGCCACGTTTCATCTTCAATGCCCTTGCTGATGGAAGGAGGTTTTCACTCAAAATCTCACAATACGTGGCCCCATTCATTCTTTCCTTTACACGGATCAGTCGTCCTGGTCCCTTTGCAGAAAAACAGCCCCAAAGCATGATGTTTCCACCCCCATGCTTCACAGTAGGTATGGTGTTCTTTGGATGCAACTCAGCATTCTTTGTCCTCCAAACACGACGAGTTGAGTTTTTACCAAAAAAGTTCTATTTTGGTTTCATCTGACCATATGACATTCTCCCAATCCTCTTCTGGATCATCCAAATGCACTCTAGCAAACTTCAGACGGGCCTGGACATGTACTGGCTTAAGCAGGGGGACACGTCTGGCACTGCAGGATTTGAGTCCCTGGCGGCGTAGTGTGTTACTGATGGTAGGCTTTGTTACTTTGGTCCCAGCTCTCTGCAGGTCATTCACTAGGTCCCCCCGTGTGGTTCTGGGATTTTTGCTCACCGTTCTTGTGATCATTTTGACCCCATGGGGTGAGATCTTGCGTGGAGCCCCAGATCGAGGGAGATTATCAGTGGTCTTGTATGTCTTCCATTTCCCAATACTTGCTCCCACAGTTGATTTCTTCAAACCAAGCTGCTTACCTATTGCAGATTCAGTCTTCCCAGCCTGGTGCAGGTCTACAATTTTGTTTCTGGTGTCCATTGACAGCTCTTTGGTCTTGGCCATAGTGGAGTTTGGAGTGTGACTGTTTGAGGTTGTGGACAGGTGTCTTTTATACTGATAACAAGTTCAAACAGGTGCCATTAATACAGGTAACGAGTGGAGGACAGAGGAGCCTCTTAAAAAAGAAGTTACAGGTCTGTGAGAGCCAGAAATCTTGCTTGTTTGTAGGTGACCAAATACTTATTTTCCACCATAATTTGCAAATAAATTCATTAAAAATCCTACAATGTGATTTTCTGGGGAAAAAAAATCTCAATTTGTCTGTCATAGTTGACGTGTACCTATGATGAAAATTACAGGCCTCTCTCATCTTTTTAAGTGGGAGAACTTGCACAATTGGTGGCTGACTAAATACTTTTTTTCCCCACTGTATGTCCAAAAAAAAAATTATATATATATACATTGTGATGCCACGAGAGGCTACAGCTTCCAGCGGGATTGCCCAAGTAGTGCAAGGAGACCAGGTTCAACCAAAACAAGGATTTTATTAAAGGTCTTCGGCAACTAACGAAATAATAACACCATTCTGTCTCTCCCAGACCCAACCTCGAGACCGTGTCTCTTCTCTTCCACCCCCTCACCCCCAGTGTGTCTCTTCCCTTCAACCAAACCTCCAGCTCATCAGCTCCTGATTGGTTTCAGCTGCGTGGGAAGATTGGCCATAGAGGGTTGGAGTTCCCGACCATACCAGCAGATGGAGCCATAGCTGTCTGGGTTTGCAGCCATCTCAGGGGGATGTAACGTCCCTCCAGGACACAGCCTCTCGTGACATCACACATCCCCCTCCTCGGGACCGACGTCCTCGTCGGGTAAAGGCAGTGAAGAAGGCATCACGCCGGGAGAGGGCGTCCGCATTGCCGTGGTGCTTGCCAGACTGCTCTCTCTTCAACTCCTCCAACTCTAGGACCAGGGACTCAGCCTCCTGTTGTCTCTCCTTGAGTTTCTTACTGAACGCATCAGCCTTGGTTTTAGCAGAGTTTAGCTTCTGTTGAGCAGCTTTCAGTTCCTTCTCTCTCTCTGCCTCCGCATTCTTCATCTTGTTCTCCAACACCTTGTACTTCTCCTCGGCCTTCTTCTGGACCTCCTTACTACTGCGCAGGGTCTCCTCACACTCCTTGATGGTCCTGCGCAGCCTCTCCAGCTCCTCCTGTTGCTTATGGAAGGAGCTCTGTTGGAGTTTAGCCTGGAGGATATCTAACTCTTCTGTCTTCATGTCTAACTGTTGCTTTAACAAACGATACCTCTCAGCGGTCCCCTTCAGACCAGACAGTTCTTTGTCCAGATTCTGTAGCTCCGTCTCTGTGTCGGTCTGGGCACCTGCCATCCCTATCAGAGCCCGGGCGGGAGTGAGTAATTCGGAGGATTGCACCGGAGCCTTCCCAGGATGAGTCTTGCCTCTCCGTTTCCGAGGTACTCGGGTTATCCTCTCCTGAGACTCTCTCCAGAGTGGGTAAAAGGCTGGGCAGTCTCGTCCAATTAGGACAGGGACGGGGAGGGAATCAACCACCCCCCGCCGTCGTGTGTATGGTTCCCCGTGTGCTGGTCATTGTAAGTTCAGTAATGGGGTATTCTCTGGTGTCCCCATGGACACAGGAAACTGGGAGGACTTTCCCCGGGGTCAGACACGTTGGGCCCACCAAATCCTTACGCACCAGGGTGGCCCGGCTACCAGAATCCAGTAAGGCCTCCACATCATGGTGATTCACAGTTACCGGGCAGGTGGGGGGTCGATCGGGGCCGCCATCTACGACTCCCAAGAGCGAGGCAAAACGGTGTGTGGGTGCTGAGCGGGAGGACTCCGCAGTGGGCATAGGTTCCTCGGCTGGTTTCCCACACTGCCAGGAGATATGTCCCATCTCCCCACACCGGTAACACTGTCGAGTTTCCCCCTCCTGGTGTACTCTTCTTGGACCCGCCTGGTTTCTGGCTCCCCCTGGAGCCGGGATAAGTCCTGACGTGGCTGGGTTCGAGACCTTGGGGTCCTTTGGACGGGTTCTTTTCATTTGTGGTGGGGCCGCACTCCTGGGGTCTTTTCGGGAAGCATTCAGCATCTCCGCGGTGGCCTGGTACTTTTCCACAGCTTCCACGGTCAGATCAGCCGTGGTCAAGGCCTGTTGACTGATGAACCGTTTTGCCTCATAAGGCGGGCGCGTAGGTAACGATCCACCACAACGGCCTCCACCACCGCCGCTGCTGTATTCCTCTGCGGATCCAGCCATTTCCTTGCGATTCGGACAAGTTCATGCATCTGCGCCCGAGGAGGTTGGTCTGGTTGGAAGGTCCAACTGTGAAAGCGCTGGGCCATACCAAACTTTGTGAGTCCATATCTGCTGAGGATCTCAGACTTCAGGGCATCATAGTCAGTAACCTGGTCAGGGCCCAGGTCCCGGACAGCATTCAGCGCTTCCCCGGTTAGGAAGGGGGCTAACAGACCAACCCACTGTTGCTTGGGCCAGGCTTCCCTAGTGGCCGTGGCCTCAAATGCATGCAGGTATGCCTCAATGTCATCGGTAGCTCCCATCTTAGATATAAAGTCACTTGCCTTTATTGGGCGGGTATTTTGGACAACCATCTGTCTCTGCAACTGCAATTCCTCTGCCTTCAGAAGGTTGGCTGTCTTTTGCTCCTCCAAGAGAGCCACGTTTGCTTGCATCTGGGCTTGCTGGCCAGCAACAAGGGCTTTCAATATGTCCTCCATTTCAGTCGGCGGGGAGCCTACGGCCAACTTGGAAAACTGGGTGATCAAACCTTCGGTATCCTCCTCTGACATGCACTATTAACGCTTGAGCGTGCCCGTATTCTCCACCATCTGTGATGCCACGAGAGGCTACCGCTTCCAGCGGGATTGCCCAAGTAGTGCAAGGAGACCAGGTTCAACCAAAACAAGGATTTTATTAAAGGTCTTCGGCAACTAACGAAATAATAACACCATTCTGTCTCTCCCAGACCCAACCTCGAGACCGTGTCTCTTCTCTTCCACCCCCTCACCCCCAGTGTGTCTCTTCCCTTCAACCAAACCTCCAGCTCATCAGCTCCTGATTGGTTTCAGCTGCGTGGGAAGATTGGCCATAGAGGGTTGGAGTTCCCGACCATACCAGCAGATGGAGCCATAGCTGTCTGGGTTTGCAGCCATCTCAGGGGGATGTAACGTCCCTCCAGGACACAGCCTCTCGTGACATCACAACATACACACACACACAGCTCAAAAAAATAAAGGGAACACTTAAACAACACAATGTAACTCCAAGTCAATCACACTTCTGTGAAATCAAACTGTCCACTTAGGAAGCAACACTGATTGACAATACATTTCACATGCTGTTGTGCAACTGGAATAGACAACAGGAGGAAATTATAGGCAATTAGCAAGACACCCCCAATAAAGGACTGGTTTTGCAGTTGGTGACCACAGACCACTTCTCAGTTCCTATGCTTCCTGGCTGATGTTTTGGTCACTTTTGAATGCTGGTGGTGCTTTCACTCTAGTGGTAGCATGAGACGGAGTCTACAACCCACACAAGTGGCTCAGGTAGTGCAGCTCATCCAGGATGGCACATCAATGCGAGCTGTGGCAAGAAGGTTTGCTGTGTCTGTCAGCGTAGTGTCCAGAGCATGGAGGCGCTACCAGGAGACAGGCCAGTACATCAGGAGACGTGGAGGAGGCCGTAGGAGGGCAACAACCCAGCAGCAGGACTGCTACCTCCGCCTTTGTGCAAGGAGGAGCAGGAGGAGCACTGCCAGAGCCCTGCAAAATGACCTCCAGCAGGTTACAAATGTGCATGTGTCTGCTCAAACGGTCAGAAACAGACTCCATGAGGGTGGTATGAGGGCCCGACGTCCACAGGTGGGGGTTGTGCTTACAGCCCAACACCGTGCAGGACGTTTGGCATTTGCCAGAGAACACCAAGATTGGCAAATTCGCCACTGGCGCCCTGTGCTCTTCACAGATGAAAGCAGGTTCACACTGAGCACGTGACAGACGTGACAGAGTCTGGAGACGCCGTGGAGAACGTTCTGCTGCCTGCAACATCTTCCAGCATGAACGGTTTGGCGGTGGGTCAGTCATGGTGTGGGGTGGCATTTCTTTGGGGGACCGCACAGCCCACCATGTGCTCGCCAGAGGTAGGCTGACTGCCATTAGGTACCGAGATGAGATCCTCAGACCCCTTGTGAGACCATATGCTGGTGCGGTTGGCCCTGGGTTCCTCCTAATGCAAGACAATGCTAGACCTCATGTGGCTGGAGTGTGTCAGCAGTTCCTGCAAGAGGAAGGCATTGATGATATGGACTGGCCCGCCCGTTCCCCAGACCTGAATCCAATTGAGCACATCTGGGACATCATGTCTCGCTCCATCCACCAACGCCACGTTGCACCACAAACTGTCCAGGAGTTGGCGGATGCTTTAGTCCAGGTCTGGGAGGAGATCCCTCAGGAGACCATCCGCCACCTCATCAGGAGCATGCCCAGGCGTTGTAGGGAGGTCATACAGGCACGTGGATGCCACACACACTACTGAGCCTCATTTTGACTTGTTTTAAGGACATTACATCAAAGTTGGATCAGCCTGTAGTGTGGTTTTCCACTTTAATTTTGAGGGTGACTCCAAATCCAGACCTCCATGGGTTGATACATTTGATTTCCATTGATAATTTGTGTGTGATTTTGTTGTCAGCACATTCAACTATGTAAAGAAAAAAGTATTTAATACGTTTATTTCATTCATTCAGATCTAGGATGTGTTATTTTAGTGTTCCCTTTATTTTTGTGAGCAGTGTATATATATATTTTTTTACAATGATGTAAAATCACCGCCAGTTGGGGAACCCTGAAGTAGTGTCTAAGTGTGTATACGTTTGTATAGGAGCATGTATAGACTTACAGTAGGTATCCAGCGATAACAGTCCAGGTCCTGACCAGACCTTTGAGCCACTGGCGTGTGTGACCCTGCTCTAGGAGAGCTGGCAGAACCACCTGCAGCAGCAACAGCTCCAGAGACAGCTCACTGACTGGGGCATCACTGGAGATGAGAGGAGAGGAGGAGGATAGAGGAGGGGGGAGGAGAGGAGACTGGAGGGTGTTAGGAAACACTTGCATCCAAATACAACACTTATACACACTGCAGCTCTCCAGGACCAGGGTTGGCAACCACTGCTGGCCACAGTTGAGCCATGTGGGTGTACCTGTAGAGGAGGACGTTGTATGGGAGGAAGGCAGGGAGGAAGAGCTTCATCATCCTGATGGGCAGCCACAGCATCAGGAGGACGATAGAACCAAACACCACCTAGGAGGACGAGAGGAGAGATCATACACCTTCAATAATCAGCACACAAAGCAGAGCCCTAGCTGAATGTAACTACTCTTTAGGAACAATGTAGGGAATTTAGTGTTCACCAAGTGCTCAATGTATCGTACCACAGACAGGATGAACCTGCGGAGGTGTCTGTAGATGTACGTACCACAGACAGGATGAACCTGCAGAGGTGTCTGTAGATGTACGTACCACAGACAGGATGAACCTGCAGAGGTGTCTGTAGATGTACGTACCACAGACAGGATGAACCTGCGGAGGTGTCTGTAGATGTACGTACCACAGACAGGATGAACCTGCGGAGGTGTCTGTAGATGTACGTACCACAGACAGGATGAACCTGCGGAGGTGTCTGTAGATGTACGTACCACAGACAGGATGAACCTGCAGAGGTGTCTGTAGATGTACGTACCACAGACAGGATGAACCTGCGGATGTGTCTGTAGATGGGTAGGTGGATCATCTCCTGGACTGGGTTGAAGTCTGGATCGTTCAGGTTTCTCAGAAACCACAGGACCCCAGGCCTCAGCACCTGACCCAATACAGCACCACATCAACACACTATAACAAAGCAGCCAATGAGAATGTCTGAAATGTCACCCTATTCCCTATATAGTGTACTACTTGTTTTTTAAATAATACATGTTTTAGGGGGTTTATGTATTTTATTAAGATAGGATAGTGAAGAGGAGACAGGAAAGGTAGGAGAGTTTGCGAGTTAGAAGAACAAGGGTAGAATTCTAACCCATGCCGACTCTGTTAGCACTAGGCTGTACATGTGCCAGGATCCGCAGCACTAACCCTATGGGCCCTGGTCAAACGTACTGAACAATAAAGGGAAGTGAGTGTCATTTGGGTGGTCGCCCTGTTCCCTACCTCTCTCAGTAGGAGGATAAAGGATGCAAAGTAGAAGACGTAGACCATTCCCACCAGCCAGTGGAGGAACATGGTGGTGCCTGGAGCAGACTTAAAACTCAGCTCTCTGTCCTTTAGAGACGCATCAAACATCTCCTGCAGAACGGATGGAAGAAATACATGTTTTTATTTAAGAAATCAGGTAGGAGCGATTGAGTGATAAAAAGGGAGAGAGATGGAGAGAGACAGGGGGGAGAGAGACGGGGAGGAGAGAGACGGGGAGGAGAGAGATGGAGAGAGAGAGATGGAGAGACAGGGCAGGGGGGAGGAGATGGAGAGAGGGGAGAGAGAGATGAGAGATTGAGCGAGAGAGAGATGGAGAGAGAGAGGGGGGAGAGAGAGGGAGAGAGAGAGATGGAGAGGGGGGAGAGAGAGGGAGAGAGAGAGATGGAGAGGGGGGATAGAGATGGAGAGAGAGAGAGGGGGGAGAGAGAGAGAGGGGAGAGAGATGGAGAGAGGGGGGAGAGAGAGAGGGGGAGAGAGATGGAGAGAGACAGAGGAGAGAGACGGGGGGAGAGAGATGGAGAGAGACGGGGGGAGAGAGATGGAGAGAGACAGGGGGGAGAGAGACAGAGGAGAGAGACAGGGGGGAGAGAGACAGGGGGGAGAGAGATGGAGAGAGACCGGGGGAGAGAGATGAAGAGAGACGGGGAGGAGAGAGATGAGAGAGACGGGGAGGAGAGAGATGGAGAGAGAGAGGGGGGAGAGAGATGGAGAGAGACAGGGGGAGAGAGATGGAGAGAGACGGGGGGAGAGAGACCGGGGGAGAGAGAGGGGGAAGAGATAGAGGGATTAGAAAGAAAGAGGTATGTCTAAGTACTAAAGAGCAGATGTCGAGCCACCAGCCACAGATGAGGGGGAAAACTCCTATCTCCACGATGACCAGCAAAGAGACCTGGAAAACACACCAAGTTAAACACACACATGACAACAGGGACTATGCAGGAAAACTCAGGCAATTCATAAATCATGCATTGATGTCAAAGGGAGATTTACATTAAAAAGTTGAGCTACATCCTTCATTTAGTTTTCCTCTTCAAGTCAAGTCGTTCTACACGGAGTGTACAAAACATTAAGAACACCTTCCTAATATTGAATTGCACCCCGTTTGCCCTCAGAACAGCCTCAATTCATCAGGGCATGGACTCTACAAGGTATTGAAAGCGTTCCACAGGGATGCTGGCCCATATTCACTCCAATGCTTCCCACAGTTGTGTCAAGTTGTCTGGATGTCCTTTGGGTGGTGGACCATTCTTGATAAACATGGGAACCTGTTGAGCGTGGAAAAACCCAGCAGCGTTGCAGTTCTTGACACTAGCTGGTTTGCCCATTCACCCTCTGAATGGCACACATACACAATCAATGTCTCAAGGCTTAAAAATCATTCTTCAAACTGTCTCCTCCCCTCCACACTGACTGAAGTGGATTTAACAGGATCATAGCTTTCACCTGGTCAGTCTGTCATAGAAAGAGCAGGTGTTCCTAATGTTTTGTACACTCAGTGTATATTTCAGAGAGGGATTTACAGTAATACATTTAAAGCCAAAATTTAAAACCGAAATTTTACCTTGACAACGATATAGCAGACCCCTAGTAGACGGCGGGACCTCTGGAACCTGACGAGAGCAGCGAATCCCTGAGAGACACCATTTAAGGACAAACACCGAGATTGACACGGGAACAGGAGTGAAATTCTAGTCAAGTTCGGGACAGGATCAACAGTCCCTACCCCTCCTCCCAACAGTAAGACACCTTCTTCAGTCTTCAAATCACTATTTAAAACATTCTAATAGGCCTTTATCTGGACAGGCAAGGAAAAGTAGCTATCTAACAGTTCTCTTTTACATTTCTTGAGCACTGCACACCCAGCCAAAAATGGGGCCTTTGCTATGGAAACTCACACGCAGGACGAGCAGCTAATGGAGGAAGTTATTTCTGATTTCTGCTCGTTAAAATTAGCACGGGACAGGAGTGCTTTTTAAATCGGGACAGGACAGGAAAGTTGTCGGGGTTATACAACTGTGGTGGGATCGGGAAAGTACAAGAAAAAAGATTACAGGACAAGACAGGAATATATTTTCACTCCCGTGCCAACCTCTAAAACACATACTTGTATACACAAAAACAATGGAAAGATCTCCATGGAAACACTGCATGGTCACAGGAAGTGATCCCCATCAGTAGACGGAAGGATACGTGACAGAGGATGAGTGTCACGGCCAGCAGGATGTACCCCACGATGGTCATGATCAGGCCCTCGAAATGGGAAGCTTGAACCTAGAGAAGACACACATATTCAATATAATTCTGTGGTGGCACAATTTGGGGTGAGCTGTTGTAACTTCAAGGGATATGTTCTGTGTTGGACTGTGATTTTTTTGCCTTTCATAGACTCCTGGTATGTCTGCACAATAACACAAGGCCATTGTGTTCTAGAACGGTTGCTTGTATAAAATAACCGTAGTGTAAACAATATGATTGTATTGTCACCTCTCACTATACAGTGGGGGGAAAAAGTATTTAGTCAGCCACCAATTGTGCAAGTTCTCCCACTTAAAAAGATGAGGCCTGTAATTTTCATCACAGGTACACGTCAACTATGACAGACAAAATGAGAAAAATAAATCCAGAAAATCACATTGTAGGATTTTTTTTGAATTTATTAGCAAATTATGGTGGAAAATAAGTATTTGGTCAATAACAAAAGTTTCTCAATACTTTGTTAAATACCCTTTGTTGGCAATGACACAGGTCAAACGTTTTCTGTAAGTCTTCACAAGGTTTTCACACACTGTTGCTGGTATTTTGGCCCATTCCTCCATGCAGATCTCCTCTAGAGCAGTGATGTTTTGGGGCTGTCGCTGGGCAACACGGTCTTTCAACTCCCTCCAAAGATTTTCTATGGGGTTGAGATCTGGAGACTGGCTAGGCCACTCCAGGACCTTGAAATGCTTCTTACGAAGCCACTCCTTCGTTGCCCGGGCGGTGTGTTTGGGATCATTGTCATGCTGAAAGACCCAGCCACGTTTCATCTTCAATGCCCTTGCTGATGGAAGGAGGTTTTCACTCAAAATCTCACGATACATGGCCCCATTCATTCTTTCCTTTACACGGATCAGTCGTCCTGGTCCCTTTGCAGAAAAACAGCCCCAAAGCATGATGTTTCCACCCCCATGCTTCACAGTAGGTATGGTGTTCTTTGGATGCAACTCAGCATTCTTTGTCCTCCAAACACGACGAGTTGAGTTTTTACCAAAAAAGTTCTATTTTGGTTTCATCTGACCATATGACATTCTCCCAATCCTCTTCTGGATCATCCAAATGCACTCTAGCAAACTTCAGACGGGCCTGGACATGTACTGGCTTAAGCAGGGGGACACGTCTGGCACTGCAGGATTTGAGTCCCTGGCGGCATAGTGTGTTACTGATGGTAGGCTTTGTTACTTTGGTCCCAGCTCTCTGCAGGTCATTCACTAGGTCCCCCCGTGTGGTTCTGGGATTTTTGCTCACCGTTCTTGTGATCATTTTGACCCCATGGGGTGAGATCTTGCGTGAAGCCCCAGATCGAGGGAGATTATCAGTGGTCTCGTATGTCTTCCATTTCCTAATAATTGCTCCCACAGTTGATTTCTTCAAACCAAGCTGCTTACCTATTGCAGATTCAGTCTTCCCAGCCTGGTGCAGGTCTACAATTTTGTTTCTGGTGTCCTTTGACAGCTCTTTGGTCTTGGCCATAGTGGAGTTTGGAGTGTGACTTTTTGAGGTTGTGGACAGGTGTCTTTTATACTGATAACAAGTTCAAACAGGTGCCATTAATACAGGTAACGAGTGGAGGACAGAGGAGCCTCTTAAAGAAGAAGTTACAGGTCTGTGAGAGCCAGAAATCTTGCTTGTTTGTAGGTGACCAAATACTTATTTTCCACCATAATTTGCAAATAAATTCATAAAAAATCCTATGTGATTTTCTGGATTTTTTTTCTCAATTTGTCTGTCATAGTTGACATGTACCTATGATGAAAATTACAGGCCTCTCTCATCTTTTTAAGTGGGAGAACTTGCAATTGGTGACTGACTAAATACTTTTTTCCCCCACTGTATAAGGGGCATGTAACCATTTACCCTTTGAGTTTTTCCCTGTTAAATCAGAGATCTCCCTTGCAGCTGCTTGATTAAAGATTGTTCTATTATACAATTAAATAGTCTCTGCCTTAATCTTGGGATCTAATTTTCCACAACAATTCCATATCATGATTACTCTACGTTTTGTCAGAAAGGCAGGCGTGGTATGATTAAAACTGTTGCTTACATATTCCTCAAAGCCAAGTCCCACGACAGAGAAGTGACCAATGTGGTATGGACAGAATGCTGGAAGAGAGAACAAGAAGATTCATCAAAGCTCCCAGGCTTATACCAAGCCCTACCACCGTAGCAGGCTAGTTCGTTTTCAGAAGGGTACTACGTTAGAAGGAGTTTGTGTAAGTTAGTGTACTTACCAAACACCAGGATGAAGAGAGTGTTCAGAGACACAACCCAGAACACATGCTCCTGGAAGACGACACACAACGCAAAATGTCACCTCACTACTTTCTAGTGCTACTGCTTAAAAAACAGACAACCCCTTCACTGCAATAATACCGCATCTTAAGTGTATTACTACTCTATACCAGGTGTGTTAATGATACCATATACCAGGTGTGTTAATAATACTCTATACAAGGTGTATTAATAATACCCCATACCAGGTGTGTCATTAATACCCCATACCAGGTGTGTCATTAATACCCCACACCAGGTGTCAATAATACACCATACCAGGTGTGTCATTAATACCCCATACCAGGTGTGTCAATAATACCCCACACCAGGTGTGTCAATAATACACCATACCAGGTGTGTTAATAATAACCCATACCAGGTGTGTCATTAATACCCCACACCAGGTGTGTCATTAATACCCCATACCAGGTGTATCAATAATACCCCACACCAGGTGTGTCAATAATACACCATACCAGGTGTGTTAATAATAACCCATACCGGGTGTGTTAATCATGCCCCATACCAGGTGTGTCATTAATACCCCATACCAGGTGTGTCAATAATACCCCACACCAGGTGTGTCAATAATACACCATACCGGGTGTGTTAATCATGCCCCATACCAGGTGTGTTAATAATACCCTATACAATGTGTGTAATTAATACCCTATAGCAGGTGTCAACACTCTATGCCAGGTGTGTTAATAATACTCTATGCCTGGTGTGTAAATAAATACTTACTAAGAACACCAAGGAGCCATCCAGTCCAAGCATCTGGGAGGTAGAGTGAGACATTACAAGGTGATCGATATAGTCATGGATAGTGTTGTGTCATGAAGTTGAGTCACGACAGATGTGTTGGAGATTGCTGAAACTAAACCAGTCTTACCCTCTCCCAGGTGAGCTCCTCTGCTGCTCTGTCCCATTCTAGAGCATTCCAGTTCATATCATCTACACACACACAGAGAGACAGAGACAGAGAGAGAGATTGATAGAGAGAGACATCATATTATAGAACTTAGTATTGCCGTTGCCATATGTTACCTATCAGCTGAGGGCTGGCCCTAGTCTCCTACCTTGAGCTCCGTTGTTGGCTTCCGCATCTTCACCCGCTGCCCCCTCTTCCTCATTGTTTGGTTCTGGCTCCTCCCCCTGTTCTGGGAGGCCGTCTGGGGGTTCTGGCTCCGCCTCGTTGTGAGCTGGGGGGGCGGCGGGTGCAGGGGGGGCTGCAGGGGGGTCATCAGCTGCTCCCTGACCTACACCTGCAGCCTGGGGGAGGAATGTGGATGCAGGGGCTGTAAGTGTGCGTGTGTGTACGTGTTACCTTGTGTGTGTGTGTGTGTGTGTGTGTGTGTGTGTGTGTGTGTGTGTGTTACCTCATTGGGCTGCTGTCCAGCTGCGTTGGGCTGGGGCTGCTGATGGTGCTCCAGCCACAGGGGAGGGCCACCATGGACGATCTGCTCTCTAAGCCACACCAGGCTGATGAACGCACACAGTGTACACGTCACTACGAAACAGCCCTGTAGACAGTCCGCCAGCAGGTTCTCTCTACAAGGAGGGTGAGGAGAGAGAGAGATGTGATTAAAAAATGCACTCACATCTGAGTTCTTGTTGTAGGTGGGTAGGAATAATGCGAAAATATCAAAAAGCCCTGAGAGCTTAAACAAGTGATACCAGCAAGAGCAGTGTGCAAGTTTTTCTTTGATGACCTACAATACTGGAAATGGAGAATACATCTCATATGAGGAGTGGGTGAGGAGTTACAGAGTCTGAATGGCGAACGAGGAGGATATGACATCAGAACTCACGTGGAAAGCATGTCCAATGGCAGCGTCAGGAGCGAGCTCACGGAGCCGGTAAACAGACACTTGTAGATTCGACCTGAAGAGAAGAGGGAGACAGAGAGGAGCTATGGACATCATCTCACCATTGGAAGACACACTGAAGAGAGATGTACATAAATTACCACAATCCAGTCTTGGTTAGGAGCAAAGTTCCCTCTTAGAATCATTTGAACACATGAAACATTAACTGACGGGCCTCCCGAGTGGTGCAGCGGTCTAAGGCACTGCATCACAGTGCTAGAGGCGTCACTACAGATCCGGGTTCGATCCCGGGCTGTGTCGCAGCCGCCCGCAAACCGGGAGACCCCTGAGGCGGTGCACAATTGGCCCAGCGTCGTCCAGGTTAGGGGAGGGTTGGGCCAGCTGTGATATCCTTGTCCCATCGTGCTCTAGCGACTCCTTGTGGCGGCCGGGCACATACACGCTGACTTCGGTCACCAGCTGTACGGTGTTTCCTCCGACACATTGGTGCGGCTGGCTTCCGGGTTAAGCAAGCAGTGTGTCAAGAAGCAGTGCGGCTTGGCAGGGTCGTGTTTCGGAGGACGCATGGCTCTCAACCATCGCCTCTCCCGAGTCCGTACGGGAGTTGCAGCAATGGGACAAAACTACCTACCAATTGGATATCACGAAATTGGGGAGAAAAAGGGGTAAAAAAAAGTCCTTCACTGACAACTGAAGCCAAATGTGTTTAGGCGGGGGCAGCCTAAATAATTGTATGGGAAACCCTGATATTGTAACCCTGTATGTTTTCCTCACAGTCCTAATAGAGTGGATAGTGTACAAATTAGTGTATGTGTGTTCGTGGGAGAGAGAGAGTGGTGTGTGTGTCTGTTAACTGAGGAGTAAAGAAGGTTTCATGCAGTGTTTTCCTCTTACTGTCACAATGACATGCAGATCATTATGCATGTATATCACAGGAGGTTGGTGGCACCTTAATTGGGGAGGACGGGCTTGTGGTAATGGCTGGAGCAGAATGGTATCAAACACATGGTTTCTATGTGTTTGATGCCATTCCATTTGTCCCGTTCCAGACGCTATTATGAGCCGTCCTCCCTTCAGCAGCCTCCACCGATGTATATTCCTTCCTCCCATTCCTCCAGCCAAATCACAGGTAGGAGCAAAATCAGCCATTCTATGCAGTATTCTACTATACACTGAACAGTGTGAAGTTCAATTCAATGTGTTGAATTGACTAGAAGTGTGAATTTCAATGACAGGTTTTTTGGAGAACGTTTAGAAAACGTGAACAAGCATCCAGGGGACAGGGCGAACAGAATGCTAGGCCACAGATTATTTTCCACCGCGGTATCGCGATACTACTCGGTATTGTGATACTTAGCCTGGCATCATATCGTTTGTTACATTTTTGTATCATGACAAGCTTGGTACAAATAATCAAACACACCAGTGGAATTTACCGAACTGGGAAATGACAACAGATTGTAATACAAATGACATTTTATTTGTCACATGCGCCAAATACAACAGGTGTAGACCTTACAGTGAAATGCTTACTTACGAGCCCTTAACCAACAATGCAGTTCAAGAAATAGAGTTAAGAAAATATTTACTAAATAAAATAAAAGTAAAATAAAAAGTAACACAATAAAATAACGAGGCTATATACAGGGGGTACAGGTACCGAGTCAATGTGCGGGGGTACAGGTTAGTCGAGGTAATTTGTACATATACAGTACCAGTCAAAAAGTTTGGACACCCCTACTCATTCAAGGGGTTTTCTTTATTTTCTACATGGTAGAATAATAGTGAAGACATCAAAACTATGAAATAACACATATGGAATGATGTAGTAACCAAAAAATAGCCACCCTTTGCCTAGATGACAGCATTGCACACTCTTGACATTCTCTCAACCAGCTTCATGAGGTAGTCACCTGGAATGCATTTCAATTAACAGGTGTGCCTTCTTAAAAGTTAATTTGTGGAATTACTTTCCTTCTTATTGCGTTTGATCCAATCAGTTGTGTTGTGACAAGGTAGGGGGGTATACAGAAGATAGCCCATATTATGGCAAGAACAGCTCAAATAAGCAAAGAGAAACTACCATTATTTTTAGACACAGAACTTTTCAAGAACTTTGAAAGTTTCTTCAAGTGCAGTTGCAAAAACCATCAAGCGCTATGATGAAACTGGCTCTCATGAGGACCGCCACAGGAAAGGATGACCCAGAGTTACCTCTGCTGCAGAGGATAAGTTCATTCGAGTCAACTGCACCTCAGATTGGAGCCCAAATAAATGCTTTACAGAGTTCAAGTAACAGACACATCAACATCAACTGTTCAGAGGAGACTGTGTGAATCAGGCATTCATGGTCGAATTGCTGCAAAGAAACCACTACTAACAGGTCACCAATAAGAAGAAGAGACTTGCTTGGACCAAGAAACACACGCAATGGACATTAGACCGGTGAAAATCTGTCCTTTGGTCTGATGAGTCCAAATGTGAGATTTTTGGTTCCAACCGCTGTGTCTTTGTGAGACGCAGAGTAGGTGAACGGATGATCTCCGCATGTGTGGTTCCCACCGTGAAGCATGGAGAAGGATGTGTTATGGTGTGATGGTGCTTTGCTGGTGACACTGTCAGTGATGTATTTAGAATTCAAGGCACACTTAACCAGCATGGCTACCACAGCATTCTGCAGCGATACGCCATCCCATCTGGTCTGCGCTTAGTAGGACTATCATTTGTTTTTCAACAGGACAATGACCCAAAACACACCTCCAGGCTGTGTAAGGGCTATTTGACCAAGAAGGAGAGTGATGGAGTGCTGCATCAGATGACCTGGCCTCCACAATCCCCCGCCCTCAACCGAATTGAGATGGTTTGGGATGAGTCGGACCGCAGAGTGAAGGAAAAGCAGCCAACAAGTGCTCAGTATATGTGGGAACTCCTTCAAGACTGTTGGAAAAGCATTCATCATGAAGCTGGTTGAGAGAATGCCAAGAGTGTGCAAAGCTGTCATCAAGGCAAAGGGTGGCTACTTTGAAGAATCTAAAATATAACATATTTTGATTAGTTTAACACTTTTTTGGTTAATACATGATTCCATTTGTGTTATTTCATAGTTTTGATGTCTTCACTATTATTCTACAATGTAGAAAATAGTAAAAATAAAGAAAAACCCTTCAATGAGTAGGTGTGTCCAAACTTTTGACTGGGACTGTAGGTAGGAGTAAAGTGACTATGCATAGATAATAAACAGCGAGTAGCAGCAGTGTAAAAAAGTCCGGGTGGCCATTTTAGTATTTGTTCAGCAGTCTTATGGCTTGGGGGTAGAAGCTGTTAAGGAGCCTTTTGGACCTAGACTTGACGCTCCGGTACCGCTTGCCGTGCGGTAGCAGAGAGAACAGTCTATGACTTGGGTGACTGGAGTACAACACTGGTCTACTTCTAATTCTCCTGATCCTGGAAATGTGTGTATACAGGTTTTTATGTGAGTGATACTGTACTTAAGAGTAAAGTGTTGACACCTTGGTGTGTATCAGTCTACTCACATGCAGTGAGGGGGACCACCCCCAGCCATGCAAAGGCCACCAGTGTGTAGTGGAACCAGTATCGTATGGCCGTGCCCACACTGGTCAGCAGGCCAGCACAGATGTCCTGGATGGGCAGGCGTGGGGGCATGTCTGGGGAGTAGACTGGAGCACAGACAGCAGGGACAGAGAGAGGGATGAGACACTTCATGTTCAAAGTTACAAACTTACTTAGAGAGAGAATATAAGGTTGAGACATTACTTATCAAGAACAACAAAAAAAGTATGTAGAACCTAAAAGGGTTCTTCGTCTGTCCCCATAGGAGAACCATTTGAATAACCCTTTTGGGCTCCAGGTATAACCCTTTTGGGTTCCAGTTTGAAACCTGTTTTCTAAGACTATTCAATGGCAGAGCTTCACAGTCTGAAGTCAACCCCTTGCAACGGAGCACATGTTTAGACTGACAGGTCAATGCCACGGACGGGTACTTACTTGGTGTGAAAGCAAATCTGTGCTTGCATAATTCACAATACTCCTTCCTGCTGTGCTTCAGCCACTGGACCAAACTGTAAACAACAATGGTAAGAGAGGTGTGTTTTAGGGGAGGAATTAACATGTGCAAGAGCAGGCATGGAATACTGGCTTTCTCACTCAAGTAGGGCAACTCAGTCCAACTCACATGGGGCGATGTGTGTGTGGTATGTGGGGTGTAGTGCGTGTCTGAACGCGAGTGAGACAGAGAGAACAGCCCACACTGAACCGACCACAAGACTCTTTCATACATACACCTCAGTCCATTCATTCATAAGCCTAACATCCTATAATGCCTTCTATAAGACTGAGTACAACACTTGCTACTGTAACCCTGAGCTGTCTAGCATTCATGATTCTGTGGTACTAGTTTGAACTGTAATGTGAATCAAATTTTACGACACACACACACACACACACAGTGTGCCCAGTTAGGCCTACATGTTAATAACACCATGAAATCCAAGTGTAACTAACTATGCCTAGGTAACATGGTATCTATATATCCAGCTTAATCAATAGTGTGTGACCCAGTACTCTGACCCAACATGGGCTATTAGAGATCAGTGATAGAATGACAGAGCAGATATTCTCAGAAAAGGGATGATGTTGATGACACAGTGCTTCAATGCACATCTGTACCTAGAGAAGCTAAGTGTGTGTGTTTGACCACGACTGCAGTAACCTAAAGGCTTATCACGTTTCAAAACCTGGGCCTGTAGTAGTAAACCACAGCAGTAAACCACATCACAGTAGTCCAAGAGTGTTCCGACTGCTTATCATCACTAATCTGTGTCTCATAGCTAATAGCCTAAATGACAAATCAGCAACTTTCACTCCTCTGTCCCTCAGGTTCTCATTTTAATAACAGTGAAGCAGGCTATTTTAGAAGGCCACTTTGATTGTCATCCAAAAAGCATTGCTAGGCCTAAATGTTTTTCACATCTTCAGTTTGCTCCTCTGTTCGGGCACCCTTGGTTGGAAAGTGAGATAGTGACAGTATTATTATTCCTCTACTCCTAAGTCCCGAACCAGCCTTGCCAGAGCCATGCCACACACACACTACCCAATAAATGTACCAGCAGCATGGCATTAACTACCCAGCTCTGTACAATTAACTACTTGGTTATGTAAGTCAATAATTACACCCTAGCTGTTGCCACACTGTGTGTGTGTGTGTGTGTGTGTGTGTGTGTGTGTGTGTGTGTGTGTGTGCGTGTGTGCGTGTGTGCGTGTGTGTGTAATTACACTAGCAGGCCTCGAGGCTAAGCCTACACATTCTCACTCAATGGAAAAATACATTGTTATTTTAGACTTCAGTCTAAAATAGTCTAAATTACTGGCTGCTATCCTTTGCGCTATTTCAGCACACCTAGCTAATTGTTTTTCCTTTGTTAAACCCACATGGCAGGGAAACCAGCTGTGATAGCAGAGAAACCAGCTGTGATAGCAGAGAAACCAGCTGTGATAGCAGAGAAAAATGTGGGGTGATCACTTGGATGCAGGCCAAAACCATCACCTCAGGACAGTCTTAGGTAAGCGAGGCCCTATGCTATATCCATATATCCAAATTAACGTTACTTCCTCCTACTGACTCAAATGTTATTTTTCTATGGCCATTATGCCAGAGGAGGAGTGAGTAGGTTTCTCTATTGCTGGTGTTGGGGGGTATAGTCGGACTATAAATATTAGGCCTATATAAAGTTGACTCCTGATAAATAAAACAATCTTGAGGTCCCAATTCAATTGCATTCTTTGTAATTGCTCCTGATGACTGCATGCTCCCAAGCCATGTCATTCCTCAGAACATGAGTTCACAGTGTGATCGAGTCAGACAAAGAGAGAGCCACTCACCATTCCTGATGGATGAACTTGATACTGCCGGTGCAGACACAGGGGTGGTACAGGGGCTTGTCTGGGGTCCCCTCCGAACGACACACACGACATATATCTGCTACAAAACAGACAAAAGAGGAAGATATTAGTCCATTTGTTCAGAGAAACAAAACACACACAAATATATATACAGTGAGGGAAAAAAGTATTTGATCCCCTGCTGATTTTGTATGTTTGCCCACTGACAAAGACATGATCAGTCTATAATTTTAAATGGTAGGTTTATTACAAAGCATGTAGAGGTCTGTAATTTTTATCATAGGTACACTTCAACTGTGAGAGACGGAATCTAAAACAAAAATCCAGAAAATCACATTGTATGATTTTTAAGTAATTCATTTGCATTTTATTGCATGACATAAGTATTTGATCACCTACCAACCAGTAAGAATTCCGGCTCTCACAGACCTGTTAGTTTTTCTTTAAGAAGCCCTCCTGTTCTCCACTCATTACCTGTATTAACTGCACCTATTTGAACTCGTTACCTGTATAAAAGACACCTGTCCACACACTCAAACAGACTCCAACCTCTCCACAATGGCCAAGACCAGAGAGCTGTGTAAGGACATCATGGATACAATTGTAGACCTGCACAAGGCTGGGAATGGCTACAGGACAATAGGCAAGCAGCTTGGTGAGAAGGCAACAACTGTTGGCGCAATTATTAGAAAATGGAAGAAGTTCAAGATGACGGTCAAATCACCCTCGGTCTCGGGCTCCATGCAAGATCTCACCTCGTGGGGCATCAATGATCATGAGGAAGGTGAGGGATCACCCCAGAACTACACGGCAGGACCTGGTCAATGACCTGGAGAGCTGGGACCACAGTCTCAAAGAAAACCATTAGTAACACACTACGCCGTCATGGATTAAAATCCTGCAGCGCACGCAAGGTCCCCCTGCTCAAGCCAGCGCATGTCCAGGCCCGTCTGAAGTTTGCCAATGACCACCTGGATGATCCAGAGGAGGAATGGGAGAAGGTCATGTGGTCTGATGAGACAAAAATAGAGCTTTTTGGTCTAAACTCCACTCGCCGTGTTTGGAGGAAGAAGAAGGATGAGTACAACACCTAGAACACGTCCCAACCGTGAAGCATAGAGGTGGAATCATCATTCTTTGGGGATGCTTTTCTGCAAAGGGGACAGGATGACTGCACCGTATTGAGGGGAGGATGGATGGGGCCATGTATCGCGAGATCTTGGCCAACAACCTCCTTCCCTCAGTAAGAGCATTGAAGATGGGTCGTGGCTGGTTCTTCCAGCATGACAACAACCCGAAACACACAGCCAGGGCAACTAAGGAGTGGCTCCGTAAGAAGCATCTCAAGGTCCTGAAGTGGCCTAGCCAGTCTCCAGACCTGAACCCAATAGAAAATCTTTGGAAGGAGCTGAAAGTCCGTATTGCCCAGCGACAGCCCCGAAACCTGAAGGATCTGGAGAAGGTCTGTATGGAGGAGTGGGCCAAAATCCCTGCTGCAGTGTGTGCAAACTGGGTCAAGACCTACAGGAAACGTATGATCTCTGTAATTGCAAACAAAGGTTTCTGTACCAAATATTATGTTCTGCTTTTCTGATGTATCAAATACTTATGTCATGCAATAATTATGCAAATTAATTACTTAAAAATCATACAATGTGATTTTCTGGATTTTTGTTTTAGATTCCGTCTCACAGTTGAAGTGTACCTATGATACAAATTACAGACCTCTACATGCTTTGTAAGTAGGAAAACCTGCAAAATCGGCAGTGTATCAAATACTTGTTCTCCCCACTGTATATACATACTACCGTTAAAAAGTTTGGGGTCACTTAGAAATGTCCTTGTTTTTTTGTCCATTAAAATAACATCAAATTGATCAGAAATACAGTGTAGACATTGTTAATGTTGTAAACGGCTATTGTAGCTGGAAACAGATGATTTTTGTATGGAATATCTACATAGGCATACAGAGGCCCATTATCAGCAACCATCAGTCCTGTGTTCCAATGGCACGTTGTTTGCTAATCCAAGTTTATCATTTTAAAAGGCTAATTGATCATTAAAAAAACATTTTGCAATTATGTTAGCACAGCTGAAAACTGTTGTGCTGATTAAAGAAGCAATAAAACTGGCCTTCTTGAGACTAGTTGAGTATCTGGAGCATCAGCAATTGTGGGTTCAATTACAGAATCAAAATGGCAAGAAACAAATAACTTTCTTCTGAAACTCGTCAGTCTATTCTTGTTCTGAGAAATGAAGGCTATTCCATGCGAGAAATTGCCAAGAAACTGAAGATCTCGTACAACGCTGTGTACTACTCCCTTCACTGAACAGCGCAAACTGGCTCTAACCAGAATAGAAAGAGGAGTGGGAGGCCCCGGTGCACAACTGAGCAAGAGGACAAATACATTAGTGTCTAGTTTGAGAAACAGACACCTCACAGGTCCTCAACTGGCAGCTTCATTAAATAGTACCCGCAAAACACCAGTCTCAACGTCAACAGTGGTCCTCTGTAGCTCAGCTGGTACAGCACGGCGCTTGTAACGCCAGGGTAGTGGGTTCGATCCTCGGGACCACCCATACACAAAAAAAATTATGCACGCATGACTGTAAGTCGCTTTGGATAAAAGCGTCTTCTAAATGGCATATTATTATATTATGAGGCGACTCCGGGATGCTGACCTTCTAGGCAGAGTTGCAAAGAAAAATACATATCTCAGCCTGGCCAATAAAAATAAAAGATGGGAGAAGAACACAGACACTGGACAGAGGAAGATTGGAAAAAAGTGTTATGGACAGACTAATTGAAGTTTGAGGTGTTTGGATCACAAAGAAGAACATTTGTGAGACGCAGACCAAATGAAAAGATGCTGGAGGAGTGCTTGATGCCATCTGTCAAGCATGGTGGAGGCAATGTGATGGTCTGGGGGTGCTTTGGTGGTGGTAAAGTGGGAGATTTGTACAGGGTAAAAGGGATCTTGAAGAAGGAAGGCTATCACTCCATTTTGCAACGCTATGCCATACCCTGTGGACGGCGCTTGATTGGAGCCAATTTCCTCCTACAACAGGACAATGACCCAAAGCACAGCTCCAAACTATGCAATAACTATTTAGGGAAGAAGCGGTCAGCTGGTATTCTGTCTATAATGGAGTGGCCAGCACAGTCTGTAGTGCCCATCAAGCCAATCCAATTTGTGGGAGGTGCTTCAGGAAGCATGGGGTGAAATCTCTTCAGATTACCTCATCAAATTGACAACTAGAATGCCAAAGGTCTGCAAGGCTGCAAATGGAGGATTATTTGACGAAAGCAAAGTTTGAAGGACACAATTATAATTTCCATTAAAAATCATTATTTCTAACCTTGTCAATGACTACATTTCCTATGCATTTTGCTATATTTCCTATTCAAACTCATTTCATGTATGTTTTCATGGAAAACAAGGACTAAGTGACCCCAAACTTTTGAACGGTAGTGTATATTCACACACACATCTACATATATATACAGGATTTGCTCCTGGCTTAGCTTCCTACACATAAGAACTGCCTCCTGTGGTAGCAACCAATTTGCACCATATGGATAGTTAATTTCAGCTGGCCTTACACTGCCAGGATAAATGGCAACATCTGCTTTGACACTGATGCCATGAGAGCACATCAGGAGGCTAATAGCTAGCTACGTTTAATTGATTACTTAACTAGTAACTCCCTAGCTAGCTCCAGTTAGCTTAACTAGCATGTCAGTGCTAGCAGCATCATTCATCTCTGTACTGGGGAAATGTGTTAGATAACAATCTAGTTAGCTAACTACTCGTAACTTATTTTATTATCGATGGCTGATGTCACTGTTTGGGTGTCTGTCGACGAAAAATGTGTTGTGCTGAAGTTGGCAAGGTAAACTAACGTTACCCACAAAGTCTCCAAAAGGTAGTCTCGAACAGTAGTCTAGCTAGCTAACGCAACGTTAGTAACATTAGACTGACTGTAAAATTAAAGCGCGAATTAAAAGTACGAATCTCGGAGCATCGTAACACCATTAGGTGCAAAAACTCGACATACCCAGTCGCTGCCCACTTTTTGGAAGCGAAACACTCGATTTCATCCCTACGTTTTTATCGGCATCGAACATGTCACCCTCCCTAGGAGGGGAGGAGACCTCGACAACTTATTGTTAAAACGAGAGGCTGCCTGGATCTTTAATTTAAAGACCCTTGCTCCCTTCGGTCTCAACGTAGACTTTGATTTGAAGCCATTCTTGTGATTTTGCTATTCATTGTAAATGTTTGTGGGACTATGTAGCCAAGTTGTATCTATGATCGTATGCTATCTATTCATGTTTTTTGTATGTTCTGTTTATCTGTGAATTTACCAACGCTATCAGGCCACACCCGGCCATGATTACAGACACCTGCGTGTGTCCTTGACACTATATAAACTAGTGACCCGCAGTGTTTGTCATTATACCCTGATGAAGACAGCTTGTCTGTCGAAACGTTGGTTATTAGGTTATTAAATTATTGCATCTGAGCTCCTAGAGTGTGCGGCTCTCCTTTTATTTTTCAAGTGTAAAATTACATTTACCTTCATCTGCCGTTTCCATTTTACTGGATGACGCTCTCCCCTCTTCTGTAGCAATAGTTTGCTATTGCAAACCCATTCAGAACGCGAAGGCCAGTGTTTTTAGCCGATTAGGCTAGCTAGCTATCCTTGATAAAATGGTGTCCACTTTGATGAAAACTAGAATCCCAGTCTTTACTTGTTTCGTGACACGCGCAGTAAGAACACGATCGATGTTCCTTTTCACTGTTGTAGCGGTTGTCAAACGGAGATCAATAGCTTGTTACCTCTACCTTTTGAATTCAACACGATCAAGGCGTCGATTAAGTACCTAGTTAGATCTCTTTGACCCGTCACAACATTGACAGTGTGCGCCGCTTTCTGGACGCGGTCACAGCTTCCGGTTTGGTAACGTAATGTTACATATATTATGTGTGTTTTCTGACACGTGTAGATAGTGACATCCTGAGGTATTTCGATGTTACTACATCATACCAATATGTCTGTGACTGAATCCCATTTTCCTTTAGATTAATGTCTGTTCCACCACTTTACCCCGTTCTGGTCTTTACAGTTAATATCGGAATCTAATGTAGTAACTGCACACAGTATACTTTACAACAAATTCTCACATTACCAAAGGTCAAGTATGAGTAACTTATTTCGAGCCGATTACATCACGGGCGCTGTGGCTTAGTTGGTTAAAGCGCCTGTCTAGTAAACAGGAGATCCTGAGTTCGAATCTCAGCAGTGCCTTTTTGGGACAGTGGGTTAGTACACTTCGGAAGTGTCCCAGCTGAAACAGGATAGAGGCGACTTGCATGACTATTACACGTTTGCATTTTCTACACTCAAAAAGCGGATTTTAAGCAGATCCATTTTGGTTGGAATGAACTTCGGACTGGGTGGGAACGAACGTAACTCAGGCTATTTGAACAGGGCGTTCCTTGCAGTCAGCCGGTGACCAGGTTGGCCATTCACATGATTCTCTTTAGCCGCAGAAGGAAACTAAACTGAACTCAAATCAAATCAAATCAAATCAACCGCGAAGGGAACAAATATACATTTTCTTCTGCAAAGTCCCCGTTTCAGAGTTTTAGCCAAAAATAACAATAAAGTGGCCAAATAAGTGTTCAATTTAATAAATGGTAACTCTCAAACCCCAATTTTAGCCATTCCCTAAGCCATTCAAATAAAAAAATGCATTCAGGTGAGAAGTTGTGGGTGGGGGGAATTGCTCATAAACGGGTGAAAGTAAGCGGTACGGTCTGGTACGGCATCCCGGCAAAATAAATAGTGTGGGTACTGTACCAGTAAAGCATGAGCCTATCACAATAATTAAAAACAAAATGTCAAGAAAACGGTAGGCTATTACACCACTTTTTTATCATTACCGCATGTCAGAGGGATGAAAAATTAGCGAATGGATTTGAAAACGGGTGGTATAGCCTACCTACGCTAAATGCGATGTGGTTCGACGAAAACACTGACTTCCGAGACGCGCGCGGACAGCAGTGGACTCATTAATTCGGGCCTAATGACAATCGCCAAATGTCATTACACTTTTTGGTGTTTTGTGTAACAGATGCGTCTTTCCATTCACAACTGTTTGGAGGCTGGAAATATGTTGCAGGTGGGTGAACATGCGCGGTCTGCTTAGTAAAGGAGCCCTCTGAAGTGATCGTCTGACAATCAGATGAAAACATCATGACTGCGCAGTGGGCATTTGAAGTGATAAATATGTATTTTACTGGTTGGAATCTGGTCGGAACATCTTATTATCAGTCATAAATATACATTTTGGAGGTAGGTAAACGTAGTTGTACCTGATCCCAACGCTTTCTCACTAAAGCGTATTTACCAGAAGTTCACTGGCACGCTCTGATAATAAAATAATTTCCATCGCGAAAAAATATCTCTGTACAGTTTGCTGATATTGGTAAGGCGCCGAGTTCCGGATATCTATTGCCACTTGCAGTGTCAGTTCGAATCCCCCATGGGGCGCTAAAAAAAAAACTTGAAATGTATATTCTCATTTATTGAAAATGAAGATTAGTGGCTCAATTCAATCCAACCCGCATTGCAGTATTGACGCAGTAGGTATTTTTCCAATGCAGAATATTTTATAATACCCCAACAGAGCATGACAACGAATGAGCACATGCTGCAGCAGCAGAGACATTTTTATTTCTATACAGGCTATTGTTAAAAAATAGGATAATCTAAGTTTCCAACAGTGCTAAAGTTGTCTATCAACTGTAAAAATGTTGTGCAACAGAACCAGTTACAACTGAAGTATCTGAAAAGCCATTCATTTTTTAACACAGCAGCCACATAGCAACTTCTTTCAGCTGGGAAACTATCATTTTCTAATTTATTATATTTTATTCCATGATATTGCTGTTACACAATATATTTATGTTGACTGTGATTAGGGCATGGGAATATAAGAGCATCTGCTAGGCTAAGTCAACAAAATTGGCATGAATAGCTCACTGCTTGATCCTCAAACCAAAGACTGGCAAAACTAGTGTTTCTAAAAGTGAATTCAAAGGCACTGTATAATGACTGTATAGCCTAATATGGCATTTTTAGTTTAATTATTATTTAATTGTAAGTATTTAATTATTTTAATTACAATTTTATAAAGCCTAAATGCAAAATGTATAGGCATATTGTTGAAGTCCTGTTGTTGATGTGTTGTTGCTCCTGCCTGCCTTTAGCATGTCACAAATGCTTCACAATGTATTACTTAAATGGCAGGCTATAGCCTTGAAATAATAATAATATTATAGCCAAAATAATTCATTTTCGTGCCTTCTTAGGCTACCTGGCTTGCTCCTGACTGATTTAGAGTTAGTATGTTATTTAATAGCCTGTTGAAATGTTGAAGGTCAACATTTCAATTGGTCAGGTCTTTCCCCAACATATTACAGCTTTTTTTTTGCATAAAGCATTGCGGACTAAAGCGTAATTATAGATTGCGTTATATAAATCAGGTCCATGCATATATATATATTTTTAAGCAAACAAGGGGTAGGCCTATGCTTTTAGCCATTTTCTTTAGCAAAAGCCACAATTCCCTCACATACCCCCTCAATTCGAGCCCTGTTTTTACCTTAACACACCAAACCCTTCACTGACACGGAGCTATTTAAGAAGTGCATGGTAACTGAAGGAATTGGCTGACAAAATCTATGGATAGTAGATTATAATTGCATCTGTCAAACAGGTAGTCCTACCTCTTCTTTCTTGAATATGAAGAAATAGGCTCCAACACAAAGTTATCTTGTTGTTAGTAGCCTAAAGTCAAATTAAAATGAAGAATGTTTAAATAAATTAGGCCTTCTCGAATTAGCCTACTTTCAGCACTCATGAACTGTCCATCTCCGCGGCTGCCACTTCATAGTAATAGAAGTTATGTAAATTATTCGAATATGGCTTATTGTGAGGTCAATAACTCTGATAAATACACTATATATACACAAAAGTATGTGGACACCCCTTCTAATTAGTGGATTCGGCTATTTCAGCCACAACCATTGCTGACAGGTGTATAAAATCGAGTAACAGCCATGCAATCTCCATAGACAAACATAGGCATTAGATTGGTCTTACTGAAGAGCTCAGTGACTTTCAATGTGGCACCATCGTAGGATGCCACCTTTTCAACAAGTCAGTTCGTCAAATTTCTGCCCTGCTAGAGCTGCCCCTGTCAACTGTAAGTGCTGTTATTGTGAAGTGGAAACGTCTAGGAGCAACAACGGCTCAGCCGCGAAGTGGCAAGCCACACAAGCTCACAGAATGGGACCGCCGAGTGCTGAAGCACGTAGCGCATAAAAATCGTCTGTCCTCGGTTGCAACACTCACTACCGAGTTCCAAACTGCCTCTGGAAGCAACGTCAGCACAATAACTGTTCGTCGGGAGCTTCATGAAATGGGTTTCCATGGCCGAGCAGCCGCAAACAAGCCTAAGATCATCATGTGCAATGCCAAGTGTCCGCTGGTGTGGTGTAAAGCTCGCCACGATTGCGACTCTGAAGCAGTGGAAACGCATTCTCTGGAGTGATAAATCACGCTTCACCATCTGGCAGTCTGACGGACGAATCTGGGTTTGGCAGATGCCAGGAGAACACTACCTGCCCCAATGCATAGTGCCAATGGGCTAGGCCCCTTAGTTCCAACAAAGGGAAATCTTAACACTACAGCATACTATGACATTCTAGACGATTCTGTGCTTCCAACTTTGTGGCAACAGTTTGGGGAAGACCCTTTCCTGTTTCAGCATGACAATGCACCCGTGCACAAAGTGAGGTCCATACAAAAATGGTTTGTCAAAATCAAATCAAATTTTGTTGGTCACTTACACATATTTAGCAGATGTTATTGCGGGTGTAGAGAAATGCTTGTGTTCCTTGCTCCAACACTGCAGTAGTATCTAACAATTCACACAAATCTAAAAGTAAAAGAATGGAATTAAGAAATATATAAATATTAGGACGAGCAATGTCAGAGTGGCATTGACTAAAATACAGTAGAATAGAATACAGTATATGCATATGAGATGAGTAAAGCAGTATGTAAACATTATTAAAGTGGCCAGTGATTCCATGTCTATGTATATAGGGCAGCAGCCTCTAAGGTGCAGGGTTGAGTAACCGGGTGGTAGCAGGCTAGTGATGGCTAATTAACAGTCTGATGGCCTTGAGATAGAAGCTGTTTTTCAGTCTCTCGGTCCATGCTTTGATGCACCTGTACTGACCTCGCCTTCTGGATGATAGCGGGGTGAACAGGCCGTGGCTCGGGTGGTTGATGTCCTCGATGATCTTTTTGGCCTTCCTGTGACATCAGGTGCTGTAGGTGTCCTGGAGGGCAGGCAGTGTGCCCCCGGTGATGCATTGGACAGACCGCACCACCCTCTGGAGAGCCCTGCGGTTGCGGGCGGTGCGATTGCCGTACCAGGCGGTGATACAGCCCGACAGGATGCTCTCAATTGTGCATCTGTAAAAGTTTGTGAGGGTCTTAGGGGCCAAGCCAAATTTCTTCAGCCTCCTGAGGTTGAAGAGACGCTGTTGCGCCTTCTTCACCACACTGTCTGTGTGGGTGGATCATTTCAGATTGTCAGTGATGTGTACGCCGAGGAACTTAAAGCTTTCCACCTTCTCCACTGCAGTCCCATCAATGTGGATAGGGGGGTGCACCCTCTGCTGTTTCCTGAAGTCCATGATCAGCTCCTTCTTTTGTTGACGTTGAGGGAGAGGTTATTTTTCTGGCACCACTCCGCCAGGGCCCTAACCTCCTCCCTGTAGGCTGTCTCGTCATTGTTGGTAATCAGGCCTACTACTGTTTTGTCATCTGCAAACTTGATGATTGAGTTGGAGGCGTGCTTGGCCACGCAGTCATGGGTGAACAGGGAGTACAGGAGGGGGCTGAGCACACACCCTTGTGGGGCCCCTGTGTTGAGGATCAGCGAAGTGGAGGTGTTGTTTCCAACCTTCACCACCTGGGGGCGGCCCGTTAGGAAGTCCAGGACGCAGTTGCACAGGGCAGGGTTCAGACCCAGGGCCCAAGCTTAATAATGAGCTTGGAGGGTACTATGGTGTTGAAGGCTGAGCTATAGTCAATGAACAGAACAGCATTCTTACGTAGGTATTCCTCTTGTAGTGTGCAGTGCGATGGCGATTGCATCGTCTGTGGATCTATTGGGGGCGGTAAGCAAATTGAAGGGGGTCAGGTAAGGTAGAGGTGATATGATCCTTAACTAGCCTCTCAAAGCACTTCATGATGACAGAAGTGAGTGCTACAGGGCTATAGTCATTTAGTTCAGTTACCTTTGCTTTCTTGGGTACAGGAACAATGGTGGGCATCTTGAAGCAAGTGGGGACAGCAGACTGGGATAGGGAGAGATTGAATATGTCCGTAAACATTCCAGTCAGCTGGTCTGCGCATGCTCGGAGGACACGGTTAGGGATGCCGTCTGGGCCGGCATCCTTGTGAGGGTTAACACGCTTAAAACGTCTTCCTCACGTCGGCCACGGAGAACGAGAGCCCACAGTCCTTGGGAGCATGCTGCGTCAGTGGCACTGTGTTATCCTCAAAGCGGGTGACGAAGGTGTTTAGCTTGTCCGGGAGCAATACGTCAGTGTCCGCGACATGGCTGGTTTTCCCTTTGTAATCCGTGATTGTCTGTAGACCCTGCCACATACGTCTCGTGTCTGAGCCGTTGAATTGCGACTCCACTTTGTCTCTGTACTGACGTTTTGCCTGTTTAATTTCCTTAAGGAGGGAATAACTACACTGTTTGTATTCTGACATATTCCCAATCACCTTGCCATGGTTAAATGCGGTGGTTCACGCTTTCAGTTTTGCATGAATTCTGCCACCTATCCACGGTTTCTGGTTTGGGTAGGTTTTAATAGTCACAGTGGGAACAACATTCCCTATACACTTCCTGATGAACTCAGTCACCGTGTCCGTGTATACGTCAATGTTATTCTCAGAGGCTACCCGGAACATATCCCAGTCCGCGTGATCAGAACAATCTTGAAGCATGGATTCCAATTGGTCAGACCAGCATTGAATAGACCTTAGCACGGGTACTTCCTGTTTAGGTTTCTGCCTATATTAAGGGAGGAGCAAAATTGAGTCGTGATTTGGTTTGCCGAAGGAAGGGCAGAGGAGGGCCTTGTAGGCATCTCGAAAGGGGGAGTAGCAGTGGTCGAGTGTTTTACCAGAGCGAGTACTACAGTCAATGTGTTGGTAGAACTTCGGTAGAATTTTCCTCAAATTTGCTTTGTTAAATGTGGCCTCAGGATATGTGGTTTCCAGTTTGCATAAAGTCCAGTGTAGTGCCTTGAGGGCCATCGTGGTATCGGCTTGAGGGGGAATATACACGGCTGTGACTATAACCGAAGAGAATTCTGTTGGGAGGTAATACGGTCAGCATTTGATTGTGAGGTATTCTAGGTCGGGTGAACAAAAGGACTTGAGTTTCTGTATGTTATCACAATCACACCATGAGTAGTTAATCATGAAACAGACACCACCGCCCTTCTTCTTCCTGGAGAGTTCTTTATTCCTGACTGCGCAATGTACTGAGAACCCAGCTGGCTGTATGGACGGGGACAGTATATCCCGAGAGAGCAATGATTCCGTGAAACAGAGTATGTTACAGTCCCTGATGTCTCTCTGGAAGGATATCCTTACCCTGAGCTTGTCTACTTATTGTCAAGAGACTGAACATTAGCGAGTAATATACTCGGAAGCGGTGGATGGTGTGCACGCCTCCTGAGTCGGACTAGAAGTCCACTCCGAATACCTTTTCTCCGCCGGCGGCATCTTGGAGCAGCCTCTGGGATAAGTTCAATTGCCCTAGGGGGTATGAACAAAGGATCTAATTCAGGAAAGTCGTATTCCTGGTTGTAATGCTGGTGAGTTAACGCCGCTCTGATATCCAAAAGTTATTTCCGGCTGTATGTAATAACACAAAAAACATTCTGGGCTAATAATGTAAGAAATAAGACCCATAAATTATAATAATACTGCAAAGTTGCTTAGGAGCTAGATGCAGAGCTGCCATGTCTGTTGGCGCCATCTTGCGCCGACAGATCGGTTTGGAAGAACTTGACTGACCTGCACAGAGCCCTGACCTCAAGCCCATTGAACACCATTGGAATGAATGGGAACGCCGACTGCGAGCCAGGCCTAATCGCCCAATATCAGTGCCCGACCTCACTAATGCTCTTGTGGCTGAATGGAAGCAAGTCCCTACAGCAATGTACAGCAATGTGCCAACATCTAGTGGAAAGCCTTCTCAAAAGAGTGGAGGCTGTTATAGCAGCAAAGGGGGGACCAACTCCATATTAATGCCCATGATTATGCAATGAGATGTTCGACGAGCATACTTTTGGTCATGTAGTGTAGCTTCGTTATGGGCAACAAAACATATTGTTTTTATTAAAATCAATTATAGCAGTAGCAAGCTTACCTCGCGTCCTCCTTCTCATCTTCATGCTCTCCCTCTCAAACTGAACAGGACATCAGTAGGCCTAGTCCGCACGCACAGATATTGCATTTCTGGACAAATACACATTTATTTTGTGAAGAAGCCTTTGACTCACCTCCTGAAGTGCCACCGTACACAGCACAGCCATTGGTTAGGCAGCACACAATGGTTTACATCAGCAAGAGCAGGGCAGGCCAGGGCTCATGATTGGGATAGCCTACCCATTGCAGTTTGTAATGCAGTGTAGCCTAGTTTTATATACATCATCCCAGCAGTGCAAAAACTTGGGAAGGAAGTACATTTTCTTAGAAATATAACTTTGCCCTGTTCTTCTCCGAGCATGCTCTTCATATATAGCCTAGGCCTATAGCCTATAGTATAGGCTATGGATCATTTGATTGAGACCACACTAGGCGCACTTGATATTTTGCGGCCAGCAGAGAATCGGGGATGATGGGCAGCATCAGGCACACATTGATATATAATAAGCAACTAATTCTCAAACCATGAGCAATATGACATTTAATCGATTACAAATTACAGAACCCACCCCTCCCAGACTAAATTCAAAAGTACTAAGCCCTCCCCCTAACTGAAATTGAAAAAACATGACCCACCCCCATTTTCCTCCGGGTAACAATTGTGTACATTTCGACCGCTGCCATACTGCCTTTTGAATTTTGTGTAAAGTCAGTAGTCTAGTCAAGGAAGCATCATGCAAAATATATTGGCACACTCAACTTAACAAGATCATTGCCAAGTAAGGCGCACTTACACCTGCTTTTATAGTAAGCCTTGAGGTGGTAACACCCAGCACTAGAAGGAAGTGTATTTCATACTGAACCCCTCCCTTGAGATGACATAGAGTTGAACCGCTAGGGGCAAAAAGAGCTAGATTTACTATCTCGAGAAGGAGGTAGCTGCAGCTCAATATGGTGACAGCAGTATGGGCGAGTGGGTGTGTCGAAAGGAAAGTAGTGGGCGTGTGGAAAGGAGTGGGTGTGTTGAAAGCGCTCTGCAATAGGTTAGGCGGTTTTGATTGAGCAGTGTTTTTTTTCTTACAATTCAACTACCATACATTGAGGTACCAAAATCATGGGTTTTGAAGCCAGAGGATGAGTCTGAGTCGTATTTCACTGTTTGTTTTACACAAATAATTGTACATTTTCAGTTATAAAACGGACGATTGTTTATTTTTTATATAAAAGTACAGATGGTGCACTGTTGCTTCATGCGTTGTGACTGTCACCCTGATACTAGGTAGGCCTAGCTACTTCCCAAAGTTGGAGCGAAGGGCGCTGTGTCCCGGTGTTGTTGCCGTTCATGCGCTCCCAATTGAGTACACTGCATGTGCATGTATCAAGGTGACATCTAGATGGTTATCAATATTAATTATTTATTGGGTAGGCTGCTATCCTACTTGAAATAAAATCATGGGAGGGGGAAAAAATTGTCACGTTAGTTACACCCGCTCGCCCATACGCCAGTCGCCATATTGGGCTGCAGCTAGCTCATACTTTATTAAAATACCAAAATATAAAGTATGGGTAGCTGCAGCCCAATTTCGCGACCGGAGTATGGGCGAGTGGGTGTGTCGAAAAGAGTAGGTGTATGGAAAGCGAAATCAGGTAATTGGGCAGATTTGTTGCCACCGAAGGCTGTTTTGCGTGGCTGATTGGGCTGCACGACGAGTCTATAAACCAGCGACCTGACAGTGCTACTGGGTATCCCAGTCGTGTCGCCGACGGTAGCAATTTTTTTCCCTCCCATGATTTGATTTAAAATAGGATAGCAGCCTACACAATAAATAACTAATATTGATAACCATCTCGATTTCACCTTGATACTGCACATGCAGTCTACTCAATTGGGAGCGCATGAACGGCAACAACACCGGGACACAGTGCCCTTCGCTCCAGCTTGACAAGCACTACTGTCCGGAAACGGTGTGGGAAGTAGCTACCTAGTATCAGGGTGACAGTCACATTAAGTACATGCATACAACGCATGAAGCAACAGCGCACCCATCAGTGCTTTTAATCAAAAATAAACAATCATCAGTTTTATAACTGAAAATGTACAATTGTTTGTGTAAAACTAACAGTGAAATACGACTCAGACTCATCCTCTGGCTTCAAAACAGAAGTCCAAACTCTCGCGGTGTGGTAAGAAACGGAAGAAAAAAAACACTGCTCCAACAAAACCGCCTAACCTATAGCAGAGCGCTTTCGACACACCCACTCCTTTCCACACGCCCCACGCCCACTACTTTCCTTTCGACACACCCACTCGCCAATACTCCTGTCGTTATAATAATAATAATATGCCATTTAGCAGACGCTTTTATTCAAAGCAACTTACAGTCATGTGTGCATAAATTTTTGTGTATGGGTGGTCCCGGGGATCGAACCCACTACCCTGGCGTTACAAGCGCCGTGCTCTACCAGCTGAGCTACAGAGTGGTCCTCTGTTGATTGTTATATTGAGCTGCAGCTACCCCCTTCTCCAAAATAAATCCCTTTTGCAATTAACTGTAAAAATGAAGACCAGAATTGACGTATTTCACTATAACTAAGCCTAAAACATCTGGTTTTCGATGACATTATTAATTTATTTCATTTAAGTTACCCTTTAAGTAGCGTAGCCTAGTTGATTGCATCTAGAGCAGAACAATGTTTTTTTTCTGATTTATGCAAGAAGCTCTACTAAATTGCTCATCCATATTACATATTTTGATAAGTAATAGTGTTGTGGTCTAATGTAATAAAAAGCAGAGCTAAAATCCCATACAAGTAGCAATCTCAACATTCCCTGCAGATAACTGATTTTGTCGCATTGTATGGAGGTTGTAGGCTATAATGTTGCCCCAGCAGTCAACATGACTTGCACTCAGTAAAGTGTGGTAACAATGTAATTACCCACACTTCTGTCACAAGACTCTTATACTGTGTCCCTGTTTTGATTATCGATTAAAGTAAATAGTGATTAATATAGTCCATGTGTGTCAGTGTGTGTACGTGTACCGGTATGCGTGTCTTTATACATGTTTGTATGTTTGTGTGTGTAATTCTCAATCTTATCTATTTCCAGATGACTAATGAGGCGAAGCCGTGTCCATGTGACATCAGGGACAGGATGGAGTATGGAGGTGTTGGATAGGAGGTCCAGGTGGATCACAGGAAGGCCTACATGGTCAAGCCTCCCTCAGACTCAGACAAGGCCGTCATCGCCATCCAGGACATCTATGGCTGGCAGCTTACCAACACCGGATACGTGGCTGACATGCTGGCCTGAAATGGATACATGCACGTAATAATAATGTCATAATGAACTAATAATAATGTCATTAAGCTGTTACCATGTGAAAGAGAGCGACCCGGCTCTACGTATTTTACTGGTATGTGACCCACTGACTCTGCCCCCGGGTTAGAGGGGAATAAAGCAGGCCAAGATTTAACACACAGGAACTTTTTTTTATCACACTGAGGACGATGAACATGGAGATGCACATGGAGATGAACAGTGAAAAAAGGTAGTGGAATGGTAGTGGTTCTGTAGAAGGAAATGAAAGGCAATGAATATACTGCACATACAATATGACAAGAGCAGTAATAACAGTAATAAACGACTGTATAAATGACATATAATCCCTGAACATGTTTACAGGTTAAAAGCTATACAGAGGCAGCATACAAAATGCAACAACAACAACAACAACAACTAACAACATTTAAAATAAATAAATAATAGTAAACAACAACTAACAATTAAGAACAGTATATACATGTCACACAACTCACTTCGGGCACCCACACCATCCCACAAGTCCAGAGATATGAGTGAGTCCAGTTGTTGATGGGCAGAGACAGAGATGTTGCTCTCTGCCACAGCTTGAGGGAGACTGACAGTATTGTGTGACCTGTATAGTCAAGAGGATGGGCAGATGTCTGCCCCCCTAGTAACCTCCCTAGCAACCTATCAGGGCACAGGACACACAGATCAGAGAGAGTTTGAGAGGCAGGTTTATGGTACCCCCTAAACTCTCAGGCTCAGGTCTGGAGGATGGGGAGTGGAGTGTGCAGCTCATGGTTGTGAGGTGCTGATAACAGTCACCGGCAGGGAATTTGTAACACCATGCAAATAATGAGTAAATAGTGAAAAATACCAGGTAAATAGTGTTAACAGTAAAGTGTTAACAGTTTTCCTATGCTGGTTGTCTATCTCCGCCCAATGCAGTCTGCCCTGACTTCCATGTTGGAAAGGAGGCATGGAGCCCATAACTAGTCCAGCAGTGGGTGGAGGACAAGAAGCCCACCAATATCAACAAGTAAAGCAAACATTCCCATTGGCCAGAGAGTAGTCTCAGAAAGCCAAACTCCACCCCATTGGCCAGAGAGTACTCTGTGACCCATACTCTAGTCCATTGCCTGGCATTCACACACATGTATAGTATTAGTCTCTATAAGCTCACATCCCCTGTTGGCCAGCAGGGGGTACTTTTATGTTTGAGTCATTTAGCAGACGCTCTTATCCAGAGTGACTTACAGGAGCAATTAAGGTTAAGTGCCTTGCTCAAGGGCACTTCGACAAATGTTTCACCTAGTCAGCTTAGGGATTCAAACCAGCGACCTTTCGGTTACTGGCCAAACGCTCTTAACCACTAGGCTACCTGCCATATCACAAAGCTAAACTTATTAGTCTTACGTTCTGGGAATAGAATAGAATAAAATATAACTTTATTAACTCCCTCTGTTACAACTGAAATATGTGTGACCTGGGTACCCTGTATTCCCCCAGTAACCCAACCCCTCCCTCCCTGCTGTCTGTCTGTCCACTCTTAGAAAAAGGGTTCCAAAAGGCTTCTTCGGCTGTCCCCAAAGTGGAACCCTTTTTGGTTCCAGTTAGACTCCTTTTGAGTTCAATGTAGAACCCTTTCCATTTGAGGGTTCTACATGGAACACAAAATAGTTGTGAGTGTATATAAAGAAGGGGACCGAGATTCATAGACTACATCATTTTTGAAGAGGGGTGCTGTAGCTCAGCTGGTGTTGCTGTTCTGTCTGTCTGGAGCATGGAGTCAGGGAGAGAGTGGAGGGGTCAGACAGGATGACATCACTCAACAGGGTCACAGTGAAGGGGGAGAGAGCAAGGTGAGAGAAGTTCAGATTGAGAGCCAAGGGACTGAAGCTACAGAGACGACTCACAAACTGACGACTGGTCAGACCACCACCACCCCTGACATCTGGACTGAGCTGAAGGAGCTGAGAGACATGGTGCACAACATGGGAGCCATCGTGATGGAACAGAGAGTGGAGCTGAGCGTCACCACAACTGAACTGCAGCTCCAGAGGAACAAGGTGGAGGAGCTGGAGAAAGAGAATGCAGGTAATTAATTGATTTAGAAAACTGTTGCTTTTTTATTGGTGCAGAGGAAGACCACCAGTTATTTTTGTCTCCATAATTCTAGCTCAAGCAGCTGAACTGTCATCCATGGGGGCGAGAGTGACAGCCAGTAAGAAGGAGGTGGAGGAGCTGAAAAGAGAATATGTAGGTAGAACACACATGAACTCAACACCTTGTTTAATGAGCACTACACACATTGCACAGTACTCTTTTAATGACTCTTTCAAGTTTAGCAAAGTAACGGTCCAGAAAACATGGATCGCTGCCCTGTCAGTCCTGCTTCATACTCTAATTTAAAAGTACAGAAGCATTCATTACTAGAGATACATTACTTTAATGTTGTCTTCTGGAATAGTCAGTGTATGAACAGTCAATATATTATCTACTTCTTTGAAATAAATATCAGGCTGGAATGTTCATCTTTCAAAATTACTAATGCTACAATCATCATGCAGTGTATTCGATCTCCTGTGCTCACAGACAGACCAAATGTGGCCTTCTATACTGCTTTGATGAATGGAGGATATGTGGGTCCCTTTAATACTGAAACTACCCTGGTCTATAACACCGACATCAGCACAGCCTACAATCCAGCTACAGGTATTACATTTGTTGAAGTTGCAATAATTGTAGTTAAAACATCTGGTACATGTATGACAAACACTTTGTGTTCACAGAAACTGTGCAAATAGTACAATTAATATTATTGTTGCAGAGTTGACTAGAAACAGACAGTGCTGATTGATCTCTTCTCCTCTGATGCAGGTATCTTCACAGCACCAGTGAGAGGAGTCTACTACTTCAGGTTCACTGCCTTAAGTAACGTCAAATCAACAACCGTGTGTGTATTTGTGTACGAATTATGCAAGGTCTTGAAAACCTGAGTAGGGGTCATAATTATATATCTAATACATTGATTCTAGAGCTGGAGGTAGGGGGTGTGGTCTACATGCATCTCACCGAAGGGTGTCAGCTCTTTGTTGAGGCATATGACCAAAACACCTTCAGTGGCTTCCTGCTCTTCCCCATGTGAGGGGAGCACCATGCTAAAATGAACTCAATTTGCTGATGTGAACAGTTCTGGGGTTAAAGCCCCCAATGTTCCTCTCTAACCAATAAATAGGTATTATAAAAGCCAGACGACTCTCTTTTGTATCATTAGTATTTTACCATCAACAATATTCTACAGTCAAATAACCGGATAAGGGTAATGCAGTGGGTAGAACTGTTGTCACTAGACATCATCGTTGGTGTTTGTTTCTTTATGATGTGTGAATGACCTTCGTCATTATATTATGCACTGTCAAGTGTTGTTACAAATTGATCACCCGGGGCAAGCCAGGAGAGCCCTCATAATAGTGGGCTGGTCCTACATTAATATATCAAAGGTATGGGCGAGCCAACATTCATATTTCTAATGATAATGGGGGTGATATAGCTCACCATTCTGCTGCATTCTGATTAAGGTTGAGCTAACAGCACATTTCTAGGTCTTATCAAACCAGTTGTAACCAGGGGTCATGTAGCTCTACTGGTGTTGAAGAGTTCAGCCAAAGGACTGAAGCTAAACAGATGACCCTTAAAATCTGGACTGAGCTGAAGGAGCTGAGAGACATGGTGGTGGAACAGAGAGTGGAGCTGGCTGTCACCAAGACTGAACTGCAATGCCATAAAGACAAAGTAGACCACAATACCATGTTGACCACAAGAGGGAGCCACAGGCAATAAACTCACCTATCAATGATGAATTATCTTTATTTGTACATCCAAACAAACAAATCAACAATGGAGTTGAGCAAACATGTCAGTCTCACCTTCAAAACGAATGTTCTTCCCAGGTAACAAGTTATTAATCCAAACTCATAGGCTACCATTTCTGTAAAGGATGATTAAATAATCCCTTACGCAAATTGTAGCCTTTCAGTTTGGATTAATAAATTGTTTGATGGAATACAGACACAAAAAGAGTAAGACACAGCTCAATTCCTGGTACAGTGAGTGAGACATTAGGACACAACCATGGGACAGTACGCACACTGATCAGCCACACGCTATGGAGGGGACATCAGCTAGCAGTGTACGCTTACATAACAAACCTGTTGGAGACAAGCAAAACCGTGCAGCGAAATTAACAGCCATCTTTTAGTGTGTTAGTGTGTCCAATTATCACATCATGTCAATGTATATGAGGTTTTAGTTTCCAACCCCAGTGCCTTGCCTTGTCAAGTCTCTGGTAAAAGAGGTTCTCAACCTCAGGAGATCTCCTGGTTAACTGAAGGTTCAATCATTTAGAGAGTGAAAGGGGGTTGTTGTTACTGTAAGGATGTCCACATGATTGATAGGGGGCCTGGGCCAATGGCATCAGGGCAGAGAGGAACGAGCAGGAGTCAGTGTCCAATCACTGTTCATTGTTCCGTGGGGGGCAGTTCTGTTTTAAGAGTGGTAACCATAGAGAATCCCCAAGGCTGGTTAGGTAAGTTCCACTTCATCTATTGAAAAAGTATTTGGCCACATCCCAATCACTTTAAATGCCTTCCTTTCCTTGTTTCCTTTCCTTTAGTAAGGACCACCGAAAAGTCAATGGGTAAGATTCCACCATTTTGCTTTCATCTGCCGCACCATATTACTCCAATTCCGTTCCTTCCCATTAATTCCATTCCTTCCTGTTCCCCCTGAAGTGTACACACCTCAAGGAGAAAGGGGAGAATCGGAACTGGGGTCTCGTTTCATTTCAGCTTCAGTGGTTTAGAAGGAAAGTAGGTAAGGAAAGGAAGCTTTTTAAGAATGTTGGGACGCGGACCAGCACAGAGGGCTGTGGCTGCCTAGGTAGCCCCAACAACTCATGTTATTGGCTCAGGGCAGAGTTTTGAGAGAGGTTGGGGAGGGACTACTGAATGATAGTAGGTTCAAAGATCAGTTCACAGATTAGAAGTTTGGAAAAAGAGCAGCAGTTTTGGTCCACTGATGACCACTGATCGTCTGCTAGCTCTCCTACTCTTTACCCCCCTCTTCTGGTTGGGATGACGACTCTGACGGGGCCTGGCTCTTTTCAGCATCCTCTCCCTCATCTGAGAGAGAGAGAGAGAGAGAGAGAGAGAGAGAGAGAGAGAGAGTGAGAGAGTGGTAGGCAATTCATGCATTAATAATTACTCTAAATGACATCATTACATCAGTGAGAGAGAGAGAGAGAGAGAGCAGAAGAAGGGTGTTTGAGTTGAGTCATCCGCTAAAGCGACTTCAAGACATATTGACTATGATGTCACCATGTAAATATGGACAGCAGGACAACACTATTGGAGAATCTCAATTGCATACTCCTTGCGTCCTCTCTCCTTGCCTCCTTCTCAAAACCCACTGGAGGAGAAGGTCAGAGGGGAGGGACCTCTGGCTTTCTCATCCAATGGGTTTTGAAAAGGAGATGAGGAGAGAGGGGTGAGGAGTATGCAATTGAGATTCTCCCTATGAGTTATCAAGGGAAACACATGGCTCATCTGGCCGTTTCAACTTCCTGCATTGTCCAACTTGGCATTGTCACACTTTCTCCCATACATACAGTATGTCATGTAAAACAACACATTGCACTGCTACAGAAAGAGATGAAGAGCTAATGTAGCCCAATCTATAAAACACAGGTCCTGTCAAGTCTTGATTTTGGCTCAAGTTTAAACAAGTTGGCTCATTCATCAGATACTGACCAACAGGTGAATTATGCTAGGCAAATCTCGAAACAGCGTGTGTGTCTAATGCTCTCACCGGATTTGTTGATGTTGAGCTGAGCCAGGTCGTGTGATAGGTCGCTGGGTCCCTGTGCCTCAGGGGATTGTGGGATGTCGTGAACGGCGTTCCGTCGGCCGGTCCGCTGTGAAGCGATGAAGTCTTCATATGTCGCCTCCACATCAGTCATAGCTGATACACCTCAACATAGCAGGGCCTGGGATACAGGGGAACACACAACACACAATGTAAAACACACATGCAGTCTCCCAGGGGGGTGGGGGGATTACCCTGTGCCATAAACCAGCCATCTACTGAGGGGAGCCAGAAGGAAAGCCTTGCTGGTTAGCACCCAGAGAACACAGTCCCTACAACATTAGCGAAATAGCCACGGGGGTTGGGGGGACATAACAAATTATAAAAAATACAAATAAAAAGTTTCGTTTTTTTGAGCTGTGCCCAGATAGGATATGAACACGTCATAAGCAATGGCAAAATGAGTAGAATTGCAGGAAATTAGCTTTAAAGTAACTGTCCAGTGTTTACAGATTTCTATAAATTTGACCTATAATGAATTACAATATGAGTGACATAGTTATCCTTCCAAAAAATGGTAATTAAGTATGTTAAAAAGCAGATGTTCTGTGTTGGAATGGTGTGGGCGTACCCCAACAACAGAATGGTGTGGGCGTATACCGGTCATTAAAAATATTCATGCGAGTAGACCGCTGTTTGGCCAGCTCATCCTCCTTAGGAGGCATCATCCTCTATATTGTGTTTTCTAAATACCCCTCAAGAAAGCCATGAATTGCAGGAAATGCGTTTTTTTTTAATCAATATCTACACCACAATTTTGCCCTTGCCCTACAAACACACACTCAGTCAGTGACGTCGCCATCACTGACATTACTTCCCTTATGAACAGTTTTACACCTCTGAATTCAAAACCACCTTTATTCTCAATATTCTACAATTCTTCGCCCAATGAAGGAAACACTATTGTTTAGTGTTAGCATGCATTGGACGAAATCCAAATCCTTAAACAACATGATTTCATATACAGTAACCACAAGGAAAGTGGAGATTGAGGTTAAGCCCTTCCGCTGACATGATAACACCCTATTAGAGAGAGGTTATACCCAGAATGCAGTGCATAACGATGACCGCCGGGCGCTATTTTAGGCCCCTATCATCGTCTCAGCTGCTTGACACTCAGCTGTAACGCTCAAAATGGTGTCACCGTGGCAGCGATGGTAAACAGCTGTTGGACTAGTAAACACTCACTACTAATGAGGACCCCAGTCACCCCATACTGGTCATACACTGGGGTTCCTTTGGATTGGTTGTTACATCAACAATAAGGTTAACTTGCAGGGGAAATAAACAGTTATTTCTCAAATTAACAGAGTATTTGTGTAAAGTATATATTTGAGTGTTTACGGTATAAAGACAACATCTCATTGATATGTCTAAATGTCCATGTGATCCTGGTTTTATATATTTGTGTCAGATGTACAGAAGTACCAAATCAGGAATTGGAGTGGGACTGAGAAGGACGACTGACATACAGTACCTATTACTGTAACTGGGCTAGCTGGTATTGCCAATACTCATCATCGCTGGTGTGGCGAACACACTTTATGCTATGATTTGTGGCGTGAAGTACAGTATCTTTCTTTGCTGTGAGAGTTCAATGTGGCGTGTAGGCTACAGGACTGGTTTTAGTGGTGGGACTGGGATGTACCTGGAAATATGCCCTCTGAAATATTCATGTTTTACATAATTTACACACAACAATACACCAGAGGAGCTAAGATCAGCATACATTATGAGCTCTCTCTCTCTCTGTGTGTGTGTTTTCCCTGTTTACTGATTGACAAATGTGTAGTCATTACCATGGAACATGCCATTTGCAAGAAGCCAGAGCATGTCCCTGTAGCATTAGGGGCAACAGCCTTCCTAAAATAGCCTTCCTCTCTCTCATACAATTAATTTGCATATGATGACAGACCTGTAGTGGTGTACTCCAGACTGAAGAAGGATGCTCCAAGATGTAATAGGCCTACATGTAGTCAGTCCAGTCATGTCTGACTGTAAACCATTCATTCTCAGTATTAGTTATAAGGCTTTGGGGAATCATTGCATGGTCATTATGATATTTATCTAGACTGTGTTAATTCATTTCGAACGAATGTGCATTAAAGAACACGAAAGTGAGTACAATTTGTTGTTACAATGTTTCAATCCTGTAATAGCAAACATCGGCTGTTTGGCAACATTGTAATCAAATGTATGTCGATGTTGCATTTGCACAAGGTGACGGGTTCCAACCGGGCTAAATCAAAACAGCAGAAAATGTCGTTGAGCTATTGACAAAGACTTCTCTAAAATCTGTAGCTTGACAGCCTGTGAGGCACAGCGAAAGCGGCACCATTTAAACCGGTAACACACACCGAAATCGAAGCTTGAAATCTCATTAAAATCTTACCTGTGTGTGCTGAGGACTTCCAAACAGAAGCTGCTTTGCACGGTCAATCACACAGCGACATGGGGCAGTCGACTGTCGTCTGTGATTTGCGTCGCGATTCGCGTCTATAGATGCATCCGGACCTTTCTTGAGGCACGGCGGGCGCAGTGGGCGCACGTAGGGCATGACGTTTGAGCACAGGGCACAATGGTTCAATGGTTGGTCACTGCTCGTGCACTGGCTCGCCTGTGTAATTAGGCTATTGTAGTGCAAGATGTAGCCCTATTTTAATTGTATTAAATGTAATAAAATTACGCTATTCTTATAATTTTTTAGCCTAATAATTGATCTTCTTAGGCCTAACATAATTCAATATATACGATTTTACTGAGTTACAGTTCATCAGTAAATCAGTAAATTGAAATAAATTATATGGGAAGCCCACCCACTTGGGAGCCAGTCCCAACGACTGGGGAGCCAGGCCCAGCCAATCAGACTGAGTTTTCCCCAACAAACGGGCTTTATTACAGACAGTTTCATCAGCTGTCAGGGTGACTGGTCTCAAACGATCCCGCAGGTGAAGAAGCGGGATATGGAGGTCCTGGGCTGGCATGTTTACACCTGGTCTGCGGTTGTGAGGCGGTTGGACATACTGCCAAATTCTCTAAAATGACGTTGGAGGCAGCTTATGGTAGAGAAATTAAAGTTCACTTTTCTGGCAACAGCTCTGGTGGACATTCCTGCAGTCAGCATGACAATTGCAAACTCCTTCCAACCTTGAAACATCTGTGGCATTGTGTTGTGTGACAAAACTGCACATTTTAGAGTGGCCTTTTATTGTCCCCAGCACAAGGTGCACCTGTGTAATGATCATGCCTTTTAATCAGCTTCTTGATAAACCACACCTGTCAGGTGGATGGATTATCTTGGAAAAAGGAGAAATGCTCACTAACAGGGATGAAAGCAAATTTGTGCACAACATTTGAGAGCTTTTTGTGCGTATGGAAAATTTCTGGGATCTTTTCTTTCAGCTCATGAAACATGGGACCAACACTTTACTTGTTGCGTTTATATTTTTGTTCAGTATATGATAAAAAAAAAAAAACATCTGATAGGCCTACTCTTAGGAATTGGGAACTACAGATATTGCCAGTTCCCAGTTTTCTTTTCTAATATTGTCAACATCTGAATGTGTGTGTGTGTGCGCGCGTGCATGTGTGTGTATGTATGTGAGAGAGACAGAGAGAGAGAGAGAGAGAGAGAGAGAGTGACAGAGAGAGAGAGAGCTCAAAAACATTGCTCCTGCATTTTTAACAAAAAATATAGATTTAGAGTTAGATAAAGTAGGATTTTTTGCCAGGGACATATACAGGATGCTACCCTCCACAACATAACCTTCATTCCAAACCAAAACTCCAAACCTACAACCTGATTTTGGACGGAATTACCTGGAAGGCTTTCTACTACCAAGGATTACTATTCTCAAACTATACAGCAAATGCTCTGGCAAACAAACAGAAACCTGAAAACACCATCCAACCTGGAACTGAGTGAGTAATTTTTAGTATGAAGCTATTTTTCACTTTCAAAAACCAAGAAGAAAAATACATTACAATGATATATTTTATTTTAAAAGGACTGAATGCTAAGGCTACCAAGCTTAAACTTGCTAGTACAAAGAGATACAATTTCAATTAGCACTGACGTGTGAAGTGAGAGGTGTCAAAGCCCTTGAGCCCAACAATGGCAGGAGAGTCGTACAGTCTACCCCAACCAAATGGAGAGGCCTTAGAAGCACCCCCCTGCTGTTCAGAGGTCATTAAAATACAGTACCCTCTGAATGTAAAAAACGACAAGACACGAAAAGAGTACAAATTGAAACTTATTTTGAGACACTTTTTGCTGATTTGTGTAAAAATGGGAACATAAGCAACCTTATCTTCCACACAGACCATCCCCTGGCATGGCACAGTGCTATACTAGCACACTACCCCTCTGTTAAGAGGGGAGGTGTTAGCGATGGGTGGAAACTCAGGATACTGGACAACGAGGACTCTGAGTCGTCTAATATTAATCTCTATAAATCTGGAACCGTTTTGGTTCAAGGCAACACCAAACAGTTCCAGCTGGACTTTCACCTAATCAAAGAAATAGCTCAGCAGGAGAAGCTCTCCCTTGAGAAAGATACCCCTACCCCGAGCGGGTCAGACCAGACCTCTTCATTAAATAACCCCACAGAGCAACCCCAAGCAGAAAGTCAACTTCCCAGCACAGAGTACTACTCCCTCATTGAAATGAAGGATACATTCACCCAGCTGGAGGTAAGGCAGGTGGAGCTGGAACAGCAGGTGATTACACTCCAGTCAGCACAGACCCAGACAACAGTCCAGCACAACAACACCCCCTTAACTAGACCTGGAGAGCTGGAGGTAGAGAGAGACATGTCTGCACTCTGGACTGTGGTGAGACAACATCAACAGGAGAAAGAGCAGGAGCAGGAGAAGAACAGAGCACTAGAGGAGAGGATCAGAGTGCTGGAGGAGAAGGTGAGAACGATGACGGGTGACAGAGAACAACCCATTAGAGAGCTGGCCACCCCCGCAGAGAAGCCAGCAGAACAGCCCACCTCAGATCCTGGCCAAAGTCTCGACACCGCAGCAGAACAGTACACCCTAGACCCTGACCATAGCCTCGACATCACACCCAGACAAACAAATGAAGAACCCCAAGCCCAGAGGATCCCAACCCCTCTGAGCAACCCCCCAGTCAGACACCATGATAGCCCTCATGACGACCCCCCCACACCCACTGAGGACATACACAAGCCACAGATTGTACTCCTTATGGACTCAAACGGGAAATACATACAAGAAAATAAACTTTTTCCAAAACACACAGTGTCTAAACTCTGATGTCCAAACACCCAGCGCGCCCTAGACCTAGGATCACCCAGCCACATAATAATACACACAGGCACAAACGACCTGAGAACACAGCAGGAAAGGGTGGCCACAGCACTCAAGGGAGTGATAGAAAAAGCTTCTTCTACTTTCCCCAACGCACAAGTGGTTATCTCAACCCTGTTACCACAAAAAGACTTCCACCCTGCTACCATACAGTGGGTAAATGCAAGTATTTCCTGTGACTGTGCATCAAAACCAAATGTCTACCTGGCCCACCACTCCACCCTGGACGTGAACAGCCTTTATGACCAGGTCCACCTATACAAGGCAGCAGTGCCCACCTTCGCCCGGACCCTAAAGGATATCGCCCTCAACCGCAGACCCAACACCTCACACAGGAGCAACAGATCAACAGACACCCCGTCCAGACCAGCGAGACACTCTCCCAGACCTGTGGGACCCCCCCCCAGGACCTACACATAGAGGACCCCCGCAGAGAGGACCTACATCCAGACCACAGCACCATCAACCACATCTACACCCCCACCCCCACCAATTAACTCCCCCCCAAGTCAACCATGCCCACACCCCATTTAGGCCCCCTCAGATCAGACCTATGCCCCTCCTAACCACCCCAAGCCCCCCACTCCCACAAAGAGGGCCTCAACATGAAAGTCACACATACGCCCAGGCCGTGAGCAGGCAAACAGGCCCAACACCCACTCTTACACTAGCCCAAGCCAATGGCATGTACCAGATGCTCAGCAGGCTCTGCTCACAATTACTGGCCTGAGGCCAAACCACACAACCAACAACATTAGACACTTTATGGAACACAAAGCCTTCACTATTTCATCCTGGAATATCCAAGGCCTGAGGTCATCTGCCTTTGGCCTAAAGAGCAGGAATCTGGACTTCACCAAAGAAATCGGAAATACAGACATTATCATCCTACAAGAAACATGGTATAGAGGAGACGGACCCACTGGTTGCCCTCTAGGTTACAGAGAGCTGGTAGTCCCATCCACCAAACTACCAGGTGTGAAACAGGGAAGGGACTCAGGGGGTATGCTAATTTGGTATAGAGCAGACCTAACTCACTCTATTAAATTAATCAAAACAGGAACATTTTACATTTGGTTAGAAATTCAAAAGGAAATTATCTCAACAGAGAAAAATGTCCTCCTTTGTGCTACCTACAGTGGGGGAAAAAAGTATTTAGTCAGCCACCAATTGTGCAAGTTCTCCCACTTAAAAAGATGAGAGAGGCCTGTAATTTTCATCATAGGTACACGTCAACTATGACAGACAAATTGAGATTTTTTTTCTCCAGAAAATCACATTGTAGGATTTGTAACTTCTTCTTTAAGAGGCTCCTCTGTCCTCCACTCGTTACCTGTATTAATGGCACCTGTTTGAACTTGTTATCAGTATAAAAGACACCTGTCCACAACCTCAAACAGTCACACTCCAAACTCCACTATGGCCAAGACCAAAGAGCTGTCAAAGGACACCAGAAACAAAATTGTAGACCTGCACCAGGCTGGGAAGACTGAATCTGCAATAGGTAAGCAGCTTGGTTTGAAGAAATCAACTGTGGGAGCAATTATTAGGAAATGGATGACATACAAGACCACTGATAATCTCCCTCGATCTGGGGCTCCACGCAAGATCTCACCCCGTGGGGTCAAAATGATCACAAGAACGGTGAGCAAAAATCCCAGAACCACACGGGGGGGACCTAGTGAATGACCTGCAGAGAGCTGGGACCAAAGTAACAAAGCCTACCATCAGTAACACACTACGCCGCCAGGGACTCAAATCCTGCAGTGCAAGACGTGTCCCCCTGCTTAAGCCAGTACATGTCCAGGCCCGTCTGAAGTTTGCTAGAGTGCATTTGGATGATCCAGAAGAGGATTGGGAGAATGTCATATGGTCAGATGAAACCAAAATATAACTTTTTGGTAAAAACTCAACTCGTCGTGTTTGGAGGACAAAGAATGATGAGTTGCATCCAAAGAACACCATACCTACTGTGAAGCATGGGGGTGGAAACATCATGCTTTGGGGCTGTTTTTCTGCAAAGGGACCAGGACGACTGATCCGTGTAAAGGAAAGAATGAATGGGGCCATGTATCGTGAGATTTTGAGTGAAAACCTCCTTCCATCAGCAAGGGCATTGAAGATGAAACGTGGCTGGGTCTTTCAGCATGACAACGATCCCAAACACACCGCCCGGGCAACGAAGGAGTGGCTTCGTAAGAAGCATTTCAAGGTCCTGGAGTGGCCTAGCCAGTCTCCAGATCTTAACCCCATAGAAAATCTTTGGAGGGAGTTGAAAGTCCGTGTTGCCCAGTGACAGCCCCAAAACATCACTGTGATTTTCTGGATTTTTTTTTCTCATTTTGTCTGTCATAGTTGTCTGTCATCTTTTTAAGTGGGAGAACTTGCACAATTGGTGGCTGACTAAATACTTTTTTTCCCCACTGTACAGTGCTTTCAGAAAGTATTCACACCCCTTGACGTTTTCCATATTTTGTTGTGTGAATATTTAAATATTCCATATTTAATTGTCATTTTCTGTCAACAATCTAAACAAAATAATGTAATGTTAAAGTGGATTTATTTTCCTAATATTTGTAAAAAGTTAATGAAAAATAACACTAATATACCTTGATTAGATAAGTATTCAACCCCCTGAGTCATTACATGTTAGTATCACCTTTGGCAGCGATTACAGCTGTGAGTCTTTCTGGGTAAGTTTCTATGAATTTTGCACACCTGGATTGTACAATATTCGCCCATTATTTATTTGTTAATTCTTCCAAATCTGTCAAATTGGTTGTTGATCATTGCTAGACAGCCATTTTACAGTCTTGCCATACATTTTCAAGCCGATTTAAGTCAAAACTAACTAGGCCACTCAGGAACATACAATGTTGTCTTGATAAGCAACTCCAGTGTATATTTGGCCTTGAGTTTTAGGTAATTGTCCTGCAGAAAGGTGAATTTGTCTCCCAGTGTCTGTTGGAAAGCTGGATTTTTTTTCTCATTTTGTCTGTCATAGTTGGCGTGTACCTATGATGAAAATTACAGGCCTCTCTCATCTTTTTAAGTGGGAGAACTTGCACAATTGGTGGCTGACTAAATACTTTTTTCCCCCACTGTATATCCCCCCACTAGAATCCCCATACTTTAATGAAGACAGCTTCTCCATCCTGGAGGGGGAAATCAATCATTTCCAGACCCAGGGACATGTACTAGTCTGTGGCGACCTAAATGCCAGAACTGGACAAGAACCTGACACCCTCAGCACACAGGGGAACAAACACCTACCTGGAGGTGACAGCATTCCCTCCCCCATATGCCCCCCTAGGCACAACTACGACAACATAACCAACAAAAACGGGTCACGACTCCTGCAGCTCTGTCGCACACTGGGTATGTACATAGTCAATGGTAGGCTTCAAGGGGACTCCTATGGTAGGTACACCTATAGCTCATCTCTTGGCAGTAGTACTGTAGACTACTTTATCACTGACCTCAACCCAGAGTCTCTCAGAGCGTTCACAGTCAGCCCACTGACACCCCTATCACACCACAGCAAAATCACAGTCTACTTGAACAGAGCAATATTCAATCATGAGGCATCAAAGCCAAAGGAACTGAATAATATTATGAAATGCTATAGATGGAATGAAAGTAGTGTTGAAACCAATTAGGCAACAACAAATTCAATCCATTCTAGACAACTTCCTGGACAAAACGTTCCACTGTAATAGTGAAGGTGTAAACTTGGCAGTAGAAAACCTAAACAGTATATTTGACCTCTCAGCTTCCCTATCAAATCTAAAAATCTCTAACAGAAAACCAAAGAAAAGTAACAACAGTGATAAATGGTTTGATGAAGAATGCAAAAACCTAAGAAAGAAATTGAGAAACCTATCCAACCAAAAACATAGAGACCCAGAAAACCTGAGCCTACGCCTTCACTATGGTGAATCACTAAAACAATACAGAAATACACTACGGAAAAAGAAGGAACAGCATGTCAGAAATCAGCTCAATGTAATTGAAGAATCCATAGACTCTAACCACTTCTGGGAAAATTAGAAAACACTAAACAAACAACAACACGAAGAGCTATCTATCCAAAATGGAGATGTATGGGTAAACCACTTCTCCAATCTTTTTGGCCCTATAACAGAGAACAAACAGCAAAAAAATATACATGATCAAATGCATATCTTAGAATCAACTATTAAAGACTACCAGAACCCACTGGAGTCTCCAATTACATTGAATGAACTACAGGACAAAATACAAACCCTCCAACCCAAAAAGTCCTGTGGTGTTGATGATATCCTCAATGAAATGATAAAATATACAGACCACAAATTTCAATTAGCTATACTTAAACTCTTTAACATCATCCTTAGCTCTGGCATCTTCCCCAATATTTGGAACCAAGGACTGATCACCCCAATCCACAAAAGTGGAGACAAATTTGACCCCAATAACTACCGTGGGATATGCGTCAACAGCAACCTTGGGAAAATCCTCTGCATTATCATTAACAGCAGACTAGTTCATTTCCTCAGTGAAAACAATGTACTGAGCAAATGTCAAATTGGCTTTTTACCAAATTACCGTACGACAGACCACGTATTCACCCTGCACACCCTAATTGACAAACAAACAAACCAAAACAAAGGCAAAGCTCATGCTTTGTTGATTTCAAAAAAGCTTTTGACTCAATTTGGCATGAGGGTCTGCTATACAAATTGATGGAAAGTGGGGTTGGGGGAAAAACATACGACATTATAAAATCCATGTACACACAAAATCCAAACACACACATTTCTTTCCACAGGGCCGTGGGGTGAGACAGGGATGCAGTTTAAGCCCCACCCTCTTCAACACATTTATCAACGAATTGGCGAGGGCACTAGAACAGTCTGCAGCACCCGGCCTCACCCTACTAGAATCTGAAGTCAAATGTCTTCTGTTTGCTGATGATCTGGTGCTTCTGTCACCAACCAAGGAGGGCCTACAGCAGCACCTAGATCTTCTGCACAGATTCTGTCAGACCTGGGCCCTGACAGTAAATCTTAGTAAGACAAAAATAATGGTGTTCCAAAAAAGGTCCAGTTGCCAGGACCACAAATACAAATTCCATCTAGAGCACACAAAAAACGATACATACCTCGGCCTAAACATCAGCGCCACAGGTAACTTTCACAAAGCTGTGAACGATCTGAGAGACAAGGCAAGAAGGGCCTTCTATGCCATCAAAAGGAACATAAAATTCGACATACCAATTAGGATCTGGCTAAAATGGTTGTGAGGTCTGGGGTCCGCTCACCAACCAAGAATTCACAAAATGGGACAAACACCAAATTGAGACTGCATGCAGACTTCTGCAAAAATATCCTCTGTGTACAACGTAAAACACCATATAATGCATGCAGAGCAGAATTAGGCCAATACCCGCTAATTATCAAAATCCAGAAAAGAGCCGTTAAATTCTATAACCACTTAAAAGGAAGCGATTCCCAAACCTTCCATAACAAAGCCATCACCTACAGAGAGATGAACTTGGAGAAGAGTCCCCTAAGTAAGCTGGTCCTGGGGCTCTGTTCACAAACACAAACAGACCCCACACAGCCCCAGGACAACAACAACAACAACAACAACAACACATTTAGACCCAACCAAATCATGAGAAAACAAAAAGAGAATTACTTGACACATTGGAAAGAACAAACAAAAAAACAGAGCAAACTAGAATGCTATTTGGCCCTAAACAGAGAGTACACAGTGGCAGAATACCTGACCACTGTGACTGACCCAAACTTAAGGAAAGCTTTGACTATGTACAGATTCAGTGAGCATAGCCTTGCTATTGAGAAAGGCCGCCGTAGGCAGACCTGGCTCTCAAGAGAAGACAGGCTATGTGCACACTGCCAACAAAATGAGGTGGAAACTGAGCTGCACTTCCTAACCTCCTGCCAAATGTATGACCATATTAGAGACACATATTTCCCTCAGATTACAGCGATCCACAAAGAATTCGAAAACAAACCCAATTTTGATAAACTCCCTTATCTACTGGGTGAAAACCACAGTGTGCCATAACAGCTGCAAGATGTGTGACCTGTTGCCACAAGAAAAGGGCAACCAGTGAAGAACAAACACCATTGTAAATATAACCCATATTTATGTTTATTAATTTTCCCTTTTGTACTTTAACTCTTTGCACATTGTTACAACACTGTATATATACATAATATGACATTTGAAATGTCTTTATTCTTTTGAAACTTCTGAGTGTAATGTTTACTGTTAATATTTATTGTTTATTTCACTTTTGTTTACTATCTACTTCACTTGCTTTGGCAATGTTAACACTCAAGACAATATTATTATGGTGGGGGATTATAATACTGTTTTAAATAGCTCAATGGACCGTAAAGGAAATCACACCACAAACAATCACCCACATGCTCTTAAGGAAATTGTGAATGTCATGGATACATTAGAACTAGTAGATATATGGAGGCTTAAATATACTGATCTAGTGAGATATACATGGCGGAGACTGAATCAAGCTAGTCGTCTTGACTTCTTTCTTATCTCATTCTCGTTGGCACCAAAAGTAAAAAAAAAGTGTTGATAGGGGACAGAATGCGGTCAGACCATCATATAATAGGCATATACATTACTCTTACTGAATTTCCACGTGGGCGAGGATATTGGAAATTTAATCAAAGCCTATTGGATGATAATTTATTTATAATTAGAACAAAGGAATTTATAACTGATTTTTTCCAACATAACATAGGTACAGCGAATCCCCTTATTGTATGGGACACCTTTAAATGTGCCTTTAGAGGCCATGCAGTACTCATCTCGAAAACAAAAGCAATTTAGGTCAAAAGAGTTTATACTAAGAAAGGAAATAGAAAGTCTAACAGAACAGATAGATGGCAATAAAAACTGTAACATAGAGGCTCAGAATAAATTAGAGGAAAAACAAAAAGAAATGGAGAAACTTATTCAAGAAAGATCAAGTGTAACATATTATAAAAATAAAGCAAACTGGATGGAATATGGGGAAAAATGCACAAAATTATTTTTTAATCTTCAACATAGGAATGCTACCAAAAAGAACTTAATGAAACTGGTTACAATTGACGGAGTCACCCATGATTCACCAAATTACATTTTGAAGGAAGAAACAAAGTACTTTAAGCATATGTTTTCTTTTCAGTCGCCTCCATCTCCTCTAACTGAAGCTAATTGTAGAGATTTTTTTTCTATTGATAATGTCAAATTAACAGCCACACAGAAAGACTCATGTGAAGGTGAAATTACAGAGGAGGAACTTCTGGATGCAATTAAAGACTTTAAGTCTGGGAAAACTCCAGGGTTGGATGGCATACCAGTCGAGGTATACCAAACCTTTTTTGATATACTAAGAGGACCGTTATTAGCATGTTTTAACCACTCCTATGTAAATGGTAGATTATCTGACACTCACGAAGAAGGACTGATCTCATTATTACTGAAACAGGATACAAGTGGAAAATATAAAGATCCAGTCCATTTACAAAATTGGAGGCCCCTTACACTTCAGTGTTGTGATGCAAAAATCCTAGCAAAATGTATAGCGCATAGAATTAAAAAAGGTATTGCCGGATATTATTCATTCTAATCAGACAGGTTTTTTACATGGAAGATACATTGGAGATAATATAAGGCAAGTATTGGAAACATTAGAACACTATGGAAAATATGGGAAACCAGGCCTGCTATTCATAGCAGACTTCGAAAAGGCATTTGATAAAGTTCGACTGGGGTTTATATATAAATGCCTGGAGCATTTCAATTTTGGAGAATCTCTTATAAAATGGGTCAAAATCATGTATAGTAACCCTAGGTGTAAAATAGTAAATAATGGCTATTTCTCTGAAAGTTTTAAACTGTCAAGAGGAGTGAAACAAGGTTGTCCACTATCGGCATATCTATTTATTGTGGCCATCGAGATGTTAGCGATTAAAATCAGATCTAATAATAATATCAGAGGATTAGAAATAAAGACCTTAAAAACAAAGGTGTCATTGTACGCTGATGATTCATGTTTTTTTAAAAATCCACAACTAGAATCCCTCCACAGCCTCATAGAGGATCTAGATACATTTTCTAACCTCTCTGGATTACAACCAAATTATGACAAATGTACTATATTACGTATTGGATCACTAAAAAATACAATTTTTACATTACCATGTAGTTTACCAATAAAATGGTCTGATGGTGATGTGGATATACTCGGAATACATATCCCAAAGGAAATAAATGATCTCACTTCAATAAATTTTAATAGAAAATTAGCAAAAATAGATAAGATCTTACTACCATGGAAAGGAAAATACCTGTCAATTTGTGGAAAAATCACCCTGATTAACTCATTAGTATTATCCCAGTTTACCTATTTGCTTATGGTCTTGCCTACGCCTAGCAAACAGTTTTTTAAATTATATGAGAAAAAAATATTCAATTTTATTTGGAACGGCAAGCCAGACAAAATTAAAAGAGCATATTTATATAATGAATATGAATTCGGAGGACAGAAATTATTAAATGTTAAAGCATTAGACCTATCACTAAAAGCTTCAGTCTTACAAAAGTTATACTTAAATCCGAACTGGTTCTCAAGCAAATTAGTAAGATTGTCTCACCCAATGTTCAAGAAAGGCCTTTTTCCCTTTATTCAGATTACAACCTCTCACTTTCAGTTATTTGAAAAGGAAATAATCTCCCAAATGTCACTATTTCTAAAACAAGCCATTGAAAGTTGGTTGCAATTTCAATTTAATCCTCCAGAAACGACAGAACAAATAATGCAACAAATATTGTGGTTAAATTCAAATATACTAATTGACAAAAAACCTTTATTTTTTGACAGAATGTTTAAAAAAGGTATAATCTTTGTAAATGATATCATCGGTAGGACTGGTGGAGTTATGACGCACATGCAGCTAACAAAAACATATGGAAATGTCTGCTCTACCCAAAATTACAACCAAATAATGGCAGAATAACAAAAAAAATGGAAGAGGAAAGTGGAAGGGGGAGAAAGTAAGGAACTTGTCTGTTGGCCTTGCATTAAAGAACATAATTGGTTAAGGAAAACTGTGATAAATAAAAAAATATATCAGTTTCACTTAAGGACCAAAGGATTGACAGCCGTCCCATATAGATTGCAAAATAGTTGGGAAGAGATCTTTGATGTACCGATCCCATGGCATAGTGTTTATGAACTGACACGCAAAAGCGACACCGGATTAAAAAATTAGAATCTTTCAATTTAAATTATTATATAAAATCCTTGCTACCAATAGAATGTTATTTATATGGGGGATACAATCTTCCCAGCTCTGCAGATTTTGCTGTGAAGAGACGGAATCATTGGACCATTTGTTTTGGTTCTGTCCATTTGTAGCTTGTTTTTGGACACTGGTCCAGGAATGGCTAAAGGATTGCAATATTTACCTGGAACTAACCTTGCAGATAGCATTACTGGGTGATCTGAAAAGTCATAGTCAATCAATCAATAATATAATAATACTTTTAGCAAAACTGTTTATTTTTAATTCACAATCTGTAGAAGCAATGAGAATAGAAAGGTTCAGAACTTTTGTAAAACATCACAGTACGGTTGAAATATATATGGCAAATAGAAATCCTATATGGATGGTGTTAAGAGATAGATGGGAGGTATTGAATAGAGTTGAAGGATGGGACTAATAACAAATAACAACAAATAATAACAAAGATAGCTAATAATGTAAAGCATACTGTGTCCATAATAAGTATATGGGTTGTATGTTGGGAGCTTTTGGGAAAGAGCACAGATAGAAAGATATGGCATATAGAAGCAAACCGGATGGACATCATGAAAACGATCGGAGAGGTTGAGAGTAGAAGAAGTTCAGGAGCAAAAAAAAAATAAAAAAAATAAATGGTGTGTGTGTGTGTATGTATATGTGTATATATATATATATATATATATATATGTGTATATATATATATATATATATATATATATATATATATATATATATATATATATATATATATATAATATAATTATTGTAAAAGTAACTCTGTCCATAAGGTGTAGATAGTAAGTATAGACCGGAAGTAGAGGCCTGGGCATTGTTGTTCACTAATTTACTCCAAGTAGGGAAAGGATGGTGGGGTTGAAAAGTAATAAAGGGGAGTATATATATATATATATATAAAAAAAAAAAAAAAATAAAAAAAACACAGGGGATTGGAAGTGATGCAGACAATTACATTGATAGAAGATACAATCTATCTGCAATATTAAGCTGATCCATTCCCCCCCCAAAAAAATAAAAATAAAATAAAAAAATAAAAAGATTTAGAAAACAAACCCAATTTTGATAAACTCCCTTATCTACTGGGTGAAAAACCACAGTGTGCCATAACAGCTGCAAGATGTGTGACCTGTTGCCACAAGAAAAGGGCAACCAGTGAAGAACAAACACCATTGTAAATATAACCCATATTTATGTTTATTAATTTTCCCATTTGTACTTTAACTCTTTGCACATTGTTACAACACTGTATATATACATAATATGACATTTGAAATGTCTTTATTCTTTTGAAACTTCTGAGTGTAATGTTTACTGTTAATATTTATTGTTTATTTCACTTTTGTTTACTATCTACTTCACTTGCTTTGGCAATGTTAACACACGTTTACCATGCCAATAAAGCCCTTAAATTGAATTGAAATTGAATTGAGAGAGAGCGAGAGAGAGAGAGAGAGAGAGAGAGCGAGAGAGAGAGAGAGAGAGAGAGAGAGAGAAAGAGAGAGTATGACCATATTAGAGACACATATTTCCCTCAGATTACACAGACCCACAAATAATTCAAAAACAAATCCAATTTTGATGAACTCCTATATATATTCGGTGAAATACCACAGTGGGCCATCACAGCAGCAAGATTTGTGACCTGCAAATACAACCCATATTTATGTTTATTTATTTTCTCTTTTGTACTTTAACTATTTGCACATTGTTACAACACTGTACATAGCTATTGTCTCTATTCCATTGAAACTTTTGTGAGTGTAATGTTTACTGTTCCTTTTTTATTGTTTATTTAACTTTAGTTTATTATGTATTTCACTTACTTTGACAATGTTAACAGATGTTTCCCATGCCAATAAAGCACTTTGACCCTCTGGCTCCAGGCCATCTATAAATCACTGCTAGGCAAATCCCCGCCTTATCTTAGCTCATTGGTCACCATAGCAACACCCACCCGTGGTCATCCCCAAAGCCAACACTTCCTTTGGCCGCCATTCCTTCCAGTTCTCTACTGCCAATGACTGGAACGAATTGCAAAAATCTCTGAAGCTGGAGACTCTTATGTCCCTCACTAACTTTAAGCATCAGTTGTCAGAGCACCTTACCAATCACTGCACCTGTACACAGCCCATCTGAAATTAGCCCACCCAACTACCTCATCCCCATATTGTTATTTATTTTGCTCATTTGCACCCCAGTATCTCTATTTGCACATCATCTCTTGCACATCTATCATTCCAGTGTTAATACTAATTGTAACTATTTTGCACTATAGCCTATTTATTGCCTTACCTCCATAACTTGCTACATTTGCACACACTGTATATATATATTTTCTGTTGTATTTTTGACTTTATGTTTTGTTATACCCCATATGTAACTCTGTGTTGTTGTTTTTATCGCACTGCTTTGCTTTATCTTGGCCAGGTCGCAGTTGTAAATGAGAACTTGTTCTCAACTGGCTTACCTGGTTAAATAAAGGTGAAAAAAATGATTTTAATTGAATTGAGAGCATAGAGAGAGCGAGAGAGAGCTAGAGAGAGAGAGCACTGAGCAGTCAGTGTGTGAGATACTGACCCGCACAGCCAAGAAGAAAAACATATTGAGGCCTAAGAATGTGGTTTATTGTGGCAGCGTGTGAAAGACCCCATTCAAACTCAACATATGTGTTCAATACGGAAGTCTGGCTGCTCAAGTCTATTAACATAAAGGCCTAATTCAAGGCTAAATGATTATACTGAAGTTTTACCAACACTCAGATGACTTGTTGTTAGTTTTATTTGTTTAAATTATAGGCCATGTTATCTTTGCCCTGACAAAATATAACATTATGCTATGTTCTTATGTTCTTATATGCTAAAACTGTAAACCCCCAAAAGAGATGTGCTGATGTCAGCCAATGTCAGCACATAAAAAATAAAACTGGGCAAGTAGGCCTATGGAATGAGCTTTCTTCCCATTGGGTGAATTTCACTCACTGTACATGTGCACGTGACATTAAAGCCCCCTCTTTTACCCTGCTGCTTCTTTGTTTATTTTCTATGCATAGTGACTTTAACTCTACCCACATGTACATATTACCTCAATTACCTAGACTAACAGGTGCCCCCACACATTGACTCTGTACCCGTACCACCTGTATATAGCCTCCCTGCTGTTATTTTATTTTTACTTCTGCTCTTTAATTATTTGCTATTTATATTTTTTACTTATCTATTTCTTACTTAACACTTTTTTTATTTTCTTAAAACTGCATTGTTGGTTAAGGGCTTGTAAGTAAGCATTTCACTGTAAGGTCTCTGTCGTAGCTGGCCGTGACCGGGAGACCCATGGGACGGCGCACAATTGGCCCAGCGTTGTCCAGGATAGGGGAGGGAATGGCCGGCAGGGATGTAGCTCAGTTGGTTGAGCATGGCGTTTGCAACGCCAGGGTTGTGGGTTCAATTCCCACGGGGGGCCAGTAAAAAAAATATAATATATATTTATAAAAATAAAAATAAAAGATTCACCCACTAACTGTAAGTCGCTCTGGATAAGAGCGTCTGCTAAATGACTAAAATGTAAATGTAAATGTCTACACCTGTTGTATTCGGCGCATGTGGCAAATACAATTTGATTTGATTTTATTCGAAACGTGAAACTTCAATCCACAGACAGAGTGAACGGGTTGCCTCCCACGCCCCACCTGCCGTTCAAAATAAACAATGCACCCATTCCTGTCTGCCAGCGGCAGAGGAATGGCCGATGAAGTCCTCCGATGTTGGGACGTGCTGCCGTTTCCTAGACAAGTCAGTTGCTACAGCAGCATCAGCGACCGACACAGACAAGAGAGATGGAGGACTTTGAGGGTAAGACGTTTAGTAAATAAGAAATTGAGGACATAACCAGTTATCGCTTTTACTGTTGAATAAATCCGAGGTTTTCAATGCGACTTCTTATTTTATTGTGTTGATTTTTCAGTGCCGCAGAACTGCACTATTTTCGTTGACCGAGCTCTTTCTTTGCTGTGTCTGGCCAAAACAGGGTGGAGTATGACGCCTGTGGTTAGGGCGTTATCCCAATATTGGTGGCACTGGTTGTTCGTAATCCATGCTTTTACCTTGCTTTGAATAGGTGAATAGCTAACTGATTGAATAGTTGATTGCTATTTGCTAGCTTTATAGCTATTTGATAGCCTTACATAGGCCACAGCGCTTGAAGAAAGGACATGTTGTGTGCTTGGAATGGCAGGCTTGGCAGCCTCATGCTAACCGGCTAGCTAACATTGATAGAATAACCTAGATCAATATTTATTTTATTTTATCTCACAACCTAAACAATAGCCTAAAAATGGGTCTGTCACAACCTAGCTAGCTACATCTAAAATGTTTCTCAAACCTTAAAGCCACTGAAACCATCACCAACAGCCTTGATGCATTGCTAGACTGAAGCATTTATATTATTTAGCAATTCTGAATGGTCTACTATTTTATGCAATTATTAATGCTATTTGGAACCAGTGCATAGTAGTGTTTGTTACTTGAATACATTTAGCTTAATCCTGGCACCTCTTGCTTCATATTTCTGTCAAGTGCTGTTATGTTTCAGGCTGCCTGGGTGCCTGCCTGATCATTTAGAATAGAATTAGATAAAATACATTTCACACTAACCAACACATAGCTTTGCTATATTCCTGCTTGCCAGATATTCTGTTACCCATTTGGCCTAGGCATATTTCTGTCAAGTACTCTTATGCCCCTGGTGGTGTAGTGTAGCCTAGCCTAGCCTAGCCTAGCCTAGCCTAGCCTAGCCTGTATGACAGCTCTTCATCTTCTCTACATCCATTCCCTTCTGTACAGATGTGGAGGAGGCTCCGCCCTCCAACGAAGAGCTGATCCCCTGTAAAATCTGTGGAAGGAGCTTCTTCACTAAAGTCCTGGTAGGACACACACACACACACACACACACACACACACACACAGATTTGTGTACAGATTCATGTTGTTTTCTATGATGAGCCTTGGCTGGCTCACTGACATACATATCCTTCATGCTTCATAATTATACCTCTGCAGCAGAGTAAAACTGGGATTATGTTTTGATATGCTTGCCAAACACTGGTGAGGTTAAATAGCCATGTTTACGCTAGCTAAACATGTGGAGGCGGTAATTAAATAATGACCACTATCTATGTTTTGGTGATACTGTCCACAGCAGTTAGCAAATGGATGGAGGATAGAGTGAGCAGCACCTGATAGTCATTATGTTGTTGTGTTGCTGGCTGTGTTGTTAAGGTGTGGCTCCCTCAACACAGATTACACTTTGATATTATGTACGCTAGCAACACACACACGCGCACACACACACACACACACACACACATACAGACACACACTATAGCATGTACTTGCATTTTGAGGTTTAAACCTCCCTGTCCCTTTCCTTCTCCCCCTGTAGAAGAAACATACCCCAATCTGTCAGAAAGCAGCAGCTAAGAAGAGGAAGGTGTTTGACTCTGGCAGGCAGAGAGCTGAGGGAACAGAGATCTCCACTATCAAACCCATCAAACCTAAGGTGAGACATAACAACACACACAGACACACACAGACACACACAGACACACACAGCTCCAATAACTGTTACGCTACAGACATGCCAAAGCGTGCCTCAGACCACTGTGAAAGAGGCTGTTGAAGGGACCGAGTGATGGGTTTAAGACAAGGACCCACTCTACTGTGAAACAAGCCCACATTTGTTAGCTAAATGTGACCATCATCATTTCTGTTTCTTGATAATTTGTTATACACCTTAAACCACTTATGTATTTCAGTCACACACTTCTACAACCACTGCTAAGAGTGTGAAAGTAAGTTGAATAGCCTTTATTTTACGTTTGTGTGTTGTTGTAACACAACAGTGCTGGTATTCAAAAATGTATTGGCCCTTTTGCACTGTATCTTGCTCTATTGTGTCAGAAGCTCTATTTGAAACAGAAGCCTAACGAGTAGTGCTGGGCTGGGCATGAAGTTACTGGATGCAAATGCCATAGAAGGGAAATTCTGGTGTGTGTTATAATTCATATGGAACAGACCATGACTGTGTGAGAGAGACAAATAATGTCTATCGTGGTGGAAATGTCCATGATCTCAGAATATCATCTGACCAATCCAAGACTGTCATCTGACAACTGCATGAACCAATCCTCTTCCACTCTCTCCCTATTCTCTAACAGACATTTTTTTTAATGAACTTTTTTCATACAATCCATTTTCTAAACTGGAAAGGTAATAAATACTAAAAGCTCTCCTGCATTCAGATCTGTCTGTATGTGCTTGGGCCTTCCAGAGCAGAGCTATACGCTCCTAGGCTGGTCCCAGATCTGTCTGTATGTGCTTGGGCCTTCCAGAGCAGAGCTATACGCTCCTAGGCTGGTCCCAGATCTGTCTGTATGTGCTTGGGCCTTCCAGAGCAGAGCTATACGCTCCTAGGCTGGTCCCAGATCTGTCTGTATGTGATTTAGCTCAACTCCTCAGACTATTGCTTGTTGTGTAGTCTAAATCTAGGTGATAACAGTAGTCTGATTGACGAGGAGTAGCTAGATGCCTAGGCTACATCCTATACTTCTCCACTGCTTCTGACAGCTAGCCACGCTGCCTGACATGCATTTTAATGGAAACTGAAAAGGAAAACAATGCTGTATTATGTCTTGGACAGCTGTCCCCTCCCTGCTGTCTACCAGAATAATAATTGGCTAGGGTGTGTCCCAGATGACATCCTATTTCCTATATAGTGCCCTACTTTTGGGAGGGAACCTAGATGTGTTCTCCAGTAGTGTCGTTTTCATGGGATAAACCAAATCCCAGATAGATACTGTGGGTAGGCATGCAGTTTGGTACGTACTTTATCACATTCATTCCTATTTAGGAATGTAATACACACAAATAGCACTATTCTCCAGAGCTTGAAAATATGTACTCTTTTGGCACTTAAACGGCATGGTAAATGCAATGCTATGGTAAAAAAAATATACAAATTGCCTAATTGGTGTGGAGTTTGAATGGAGAGAAAGCATATGATGGTGTGATCACATCGGCTGGTGATGATACATTTACCGCAGTATTAGGCCTAATATTTAGCCAACGAATGATGGGTTAATATGAATGAGCTTCTTCAGCTACACATAGCTTCTCTTTTCCAGATGAGGCAATGCACAATTACACAAGCCTCTCCTCTATTCCTCTTCTCCTGGGGCCAGTTTTTCAAAAGTTATCTGCTAGGATTTCCCCAATCAGATAGGATTAAATGTTTATAATTGGGTTTTTCAAAACAGAAAAATTAGATTCTGATCCTCCGGATAAGGATTTGGTAACACAAACATAGACACAGGCATACAAACACACGATCACATACGCACTATGCACACATGTACACATGGATTTTGTGTTATAGATATGTGGTAGTAGAGTAGAGGCCTGAAGGCACACACTTAATATGTTGTGAAATCTGTTATGTATGTATTGTAATGTTTTTTAAATGTATAATTGCCTTAATTTTGCTGGACACCAGGAAGAGTAGCTGCTACCTTGGCAGCAGCTAATGAGGATCCATAATAAATACAAATACAATCTCACCTTTAATCAGGATTAAATGTTGTTTTGGCGTTTTTCAAAACTCAAAAGGTAGTGATTAGGACAGAAGGCATCTTGAGAAAGACACCAGTGATGATGCCTATGGAAATCTCGTAAAGCAGGAAACAGAGAGAGCATAACATCTGACTTTTTTCTTGCTGAAGAGCAGATCAAGTTGATAGTGCTCCAACAAAAAGAGACAAAACAGTGCATTTGCTTATTTCAATCATGCTTCAAAGATGCTGGGGTTGCATTTTCATATGATGAAGACTTCTGAAGAATATGGATTTGTGTTTAGAATTATTTTAGTTATCCAGTGAGATGGCAAATTTAGTTGAAAAATATTAAACTTTTTAAAGTGTTATATTAAAAGTTATGCAATTACATTTCCTTACAAGTGACATGCAAGCTATTTTGTCTTGGCTATCGTCATGTAGTTCATCATGCGGCAGTTTTTTAAAAGTTATCTTATTGGATTTTGGTAAATCAGATAGGATTACATGTTAGCATTAGGTTTTTCAAAACGGTACAATTTGGGATAAGGATTTGGTAATCCAATTTGACCTTTTAATCAGGATTGTATGTCGTTTTTCAAAACTCAAAGGTAGTGATTAGGATAGTTTTGATCCCAAAAATCTGGATGATCTTTATCCCACTGGAAGGGTGGATTCAGGGTGTATTTAGAAAGGTGAAAGGCTCTACAACCAAGAAAGGTGAGAAAGTCAAAAATGTTTTCTTACATCGGAAAACCAAAAGTTAAGTATGTTAAATTGACTGCAGTATAGGTATGTGTTCAGTAGTTATATTGAGAACTGTCAAATAAATGCATCTACTTACTTATAAGTGATATGCACGCTCTATAATTTTTAATCAAGGTACCTTTATTCATTTCTGTGTCCCTATGACAGTGTAGAAGTAGTCCCACAACCTGTCCAGTAGATGGCGAGGTGTAGGCCTGTTCAAAGCACTGAAAATCTGGATTCTGTTATCTTGATATTGTGGTATCTGGATACGAATGATTCTATCCAATTCTTTTCAGAAAAACTGGTACAAAAACAGCCAATTCGATCTGATCCTGGATAGAAAAAAAAGAGGATTACAGAATTTGGCTCATTCTGATCCCCCAATTTATTTATTTTTAACGGGCCGCTGGAGTCGCAAAAGCTATAGGCTACAATATGTTGTTGGACATTTATGTTGAGCATGTTTTGCTACGATTAGTCCTGTTTAGATAACTGTCTGCTGCTACTATTAAAAAAATCAGTTGGCAGGGATGTTTGCTAGCAAGTTGTCAATGTTCCTGATTTCTAACAAAGCGGAGTGAGTAGGAAAATAAGATAACGTGGATCAAAAGGTTAATCTAGGTCAGATTATTTTTTTCTTGTGGAAAGAGCAGATTCTAAGGTTTCTAAAGCACATACAAACTCAAGTAAAATGAGGGCATATCACTTGTTTGTTTCCACACCATCCAGTGACACAAGTTATTATTATTTATATTTTTATTCTGTTATATTCCATTATATTCTTACTACACTGAACAAAAATATAAATGCAACATGCAACAATTTCTAAGATATTACTGAGTTACAGTTCATATAAGGAAATTAGTCAATTGTTGGTCACAGATACCTTTAAAAAAAACAAAGTAGGGGCGTGGATCAGAAAACCAGTCAGTATCTGGTGTGACCACCATTTGCCTCATGCAGCAGGACACATCTGCTTTGCATAGAGTTGATCAGGCTGTTGATTGTGGCCTGTGGAATGTTTTCCCACTCCTCTTCAATGGCTGTGTGAAGTTGCTGGATATTGTTGGGAACTGGAACATGCTGTCATACATGTCGATCCAGAGCATCCCAAACATGCTCAATGGGTGACATGTCTGGTGAGTATGCAGGCCATGGAAGAACTGGGACATTTTCAGCTTCCAGGAATTGTGTATAGACCCTTGTGACATGGGGCCATGCATTATCATGCTGAAACACGAAGTGATGGCGGCGGATGAATGGCACGACAATGGGTCTTAGGATCTCATCACGGTATCTCTGTGCATTAAAATTGCCATCGATAAAATACAATTGTGTTCGCCCACACGACGCCATACACGCTGTCTGCCATCTGCCCGGTACAGTTGAAACCGGGATTAATCCGAGAAGAGCACACTTCAAGCGTGCCAGTAGCTGGTCTCAGACGATCCCGCAGGTGAAGAAGCCGGATGTGGAGGTCCTGGGCTGGCGTGGTTACACGTGGTCTGCGGTTGTGAGGCCGGTTGGACGTAGTGCCAAATTCTCTAAAATGACGTTGTAGGCGGCTTATGGTAGAGAAATGAACATTAAATTATCTGGCAACAGCTCTGGTGGATATTCCTGCAGTCAGCATGCCAATTGCACGCTCCCTAAAAACTTGAGACATCTGTGGCATTGTGTTGTGTGACAAAACTGCACATTTTAAAGTGGCCTTTTATTGTCCCCAGCACAAGGTGCACCTGTGTAATGATCATGCCTTTTAATCAGCTTCTTGATATACCACACCTGTCAGGTGGATGGATTATCTTGGCAAAGGAGAAATGCTCACTAACAGGGATGTAAACAAATTTGTGCAGAACATTTGAGAGAAATACGCTTTTTGTGCGTATGGAACTGTCACGCTCGTTGATAGACGAATCAGACCAAGGTGCAGCGTGGTATGCGTACATATTCCTTTATTAACTGAATACAGAATCAAAACAACAAAATACAAACGAACGTGAAGTTCAACAGGCTACACAAACACAAGCCGAAACAAGATCCCACAACTAAGGTAGGCAAAATGGCTGCCTAAGTATGATCCCCAATCAGAGACAACGATCGACAGCTGCCTCTGACTGGGAACACACCCGGCAAACATAGAAATACAAAATCTAGAATTCACACCCTGACCAAACCAACTAGAGAAAACAGGGCTCTCAAGGTCAGGGCGTGACAGTAGCCCCCCCAAAGGTGCGTACTCCGGCCGCACCAACCTGACTCATTAGGGGAGGGTCCGGGTGGGCATCTAGCCTCGGTGGCGGCTCCGGCTCCGGCTCCGGGCGCGACGTCGGTATAAGCCTCTTCTCCCTTCCTGCCTCCCCGTTGCACACCCGGTCCGGTCTGGACCCCGGCGCAATGCTTCCCCTCTCAGTCCTCCCACGATGCACCAAGCCCTGTCCGGACCCTGGTGTGGGAGCCCTCGACCCTGGAGAGGGGCTGACATCTGGTCCCGGCCCAGCAGTCCTCCCACGATGCACCAAGCCCTGTCTGGACCCTGGTGTGGGAGACCCCGACCCTGGAGAGGGATTGACGTCTGGTTCCGGCTCAGACCCCGGTGGAGCAGATGGCTTCGGCATGGGGGAAGAGCAGATAACCGGAGCTGGACTGGACACCGGTGGAGCGGACTGCTCCAGCACAGGAGTGGAGCCGCTGACCAGTGCTGAACTGTACCCCGGCGGAGCGGACTGCTCTGGCACTGGGGTGGAGCAGAGGACCCTCGCTGGAGGTCGGGTGCGTGGCGCTGGAACGGGCCGTACCGGACTGGGGACACGCACCACTGGTTTGGTGCGAGGAGCAGGAACGGGCCGTACCGGACTGGAGACACGCACCACTGGTCTGGTGCGAGGAGCAGGCACGGGCCGTACCGGACTGGAGACACGCACCACTGGTCTGGTGCGAGGAGCAGGAACGGGCCGTACCGGACTGGAGACACGCACCACTGGTATGGTGCGAGGAGCAGGCACGGGCCGTACCGGGCTGGAGACACGCACCACTGGTTTGGTGCGAGGAGCAGGAACGGACCGTACCGGACTGGAGACACGCATCACAGGTTTGGTGCGAGGAGCAGGCACGGGCCGTACCGGACTGGAGACACGCACCACTGGTCTGGTGCGAGGAGCAGGCACGGGCCTTACCGGACTGGAGACACGCACCACTGGTTTGGTGCGAGGAACAGGCACAACCCGTCCTGGCTGGACGCTCACTTTAGCCCGGCAAGTGCGGAGGGCGGGCACTAAGCGCACCGGGCTGTGAATGCGCACTGGAGACACAGTGCGTATCACAGCATAACAGGGTGCCTGAACGGTCCCACGCTCCTTAACGCGAGTGCGGGGAGTTGGCTCTACTCTGAAACCTGGCTCCGTCAGCCTGCTTTAAGGACTGCGCTCTCTGCTGCTGGAGGGTTAACTCCTCTCTCAGCTCCTCCTGTTGCCTGGCCAGCTCCTCTCTCAGTGCATCCACTGACTCCTTCTCCCTGTGGGCCTCCTGCAGCGCCTCCCTCTGAAGGGAGATCTCCTGCTCCCTCTTAGCTAACAGCCCCCGTAAGGTGGTGGTCTCCTCTCTCAGAGTGCTGAGCTGCAGGTCTTGGAGGGCCTCTATCATAGCGGCCTCCACCTCCTCCACAGTCAGCCATTTCAGGGCCTCCTGCTGCTTCGCCAACCACCCCGTGTGCCCCCCCAAAAATGTTTTATTGGGGCTGCCTCTCGGGCTTCCTTCGTCGTCGTGAACTTCAGAGTCACCGTTTATCCTCCCTCGCTGCCTCCGTCTGCTCCCATGAGAGGCGATCCATTCCTGCCTGGATCTCTTCCCAAGTCCAGGATCCCTTACCGTCCAAAATATCCTCCCATGTCCAGGATGTCTGCTCTTCCTGGCCACGCTGCTTGGTCCGTTGGTGGTGGGATCTTCTGTCACGCTCGTTGATAGACAGATCAGACCAAGGTGCAGCGGGGTATGCGTACATATTCCTTTATTAACTGAATACAGAATCAAAACAACAAAATACAAACCACCGTGAAGTTCAACAGGCTACACAAGCCAAAACAGAAACAAGATCCCACAACTAAGGTAGGCAAAATGGCTGCCTAAGTATGATCCCCAATCAGAGACAACGATCGACAGCTGCCTCTGATTGGGAACCACACCCGACCAACATAGAAATACAAAATCTAGAATTCACACCCTGACCAAACCAACTAGAGAAAACAGGGCTCTCAAGGTCAGCGCGTGACAGGAACATTTCTGAGATCTTCTATTTCAGCTCATGAAACATGGGATCAACACTTTACATGTTATGTTTTATAGTTTTGCTCAGTATATAAAATCTATGTGTGTTGACTGTGATCAGGCTCAGACCCTTGGTGCATCGTGTGTCTTGTCTGTTTAATGAACCAAATAATGAACTATTGATTTCATCTGCATGGTGCAGCCATGTAGAAGCCTATGGGCAGTATAGACCAGTAACATAATTAAACTAAAAATATGCCATTCTATTCTTTTGAAAATAAGTTGTATTAGTCATAATCTATCTTAGGACCTGCCTAAACAAATTAATAATGCATTTCTTTGTGATGGTGTATATTCAATGGATTTATTAAAATAGGCCACCCACATCGGCACACCCCTACTCCCACTCGTCACCGGTGCATACATGCGCACGGAAGGTATAAAAGGTTTATGCCGGCAATAATGTGGTAAAAATGGGACTGTTTGAAAGGGTAGCATATAAACATTGTCCAATTTTTTTTATGGGCAACATACCGTACAGCCTGTGTGAATTAGGTATTAGAAGAGAGTGAGAGATGTTGCTGAGAAGTTTCTTTCTCTATTCTAAAGTCATTAAAAGGCACTTCTTTGGATCCAGTTTCCCTTCATCATTCCAGACGGATGGGTACTGAAGTTTGTGTTGGTGTGTGTGGGTGTGTGTGTGTGTGTGTGTGTGTGTGTGTGTGTGTGTGTGTGTGTGTGTGTGTGTGTTCCAGCCGGAGCCTCCTAAGAAGCAGTCTAACTGGCGCAGGAAACACGAGGACTTCATCGCCACAATCAGAGCTGCCAAGGGCATCACTCAGGTCATGAAGGAGGGGGGGCCCTTACCCCCTCCCCCACCACCCTCCTACGACCCAGGTAACAACACCCTTACCCCCTCCTCTAGCCCCCTCCTACGACCCAGCTAACAACACCCTTACCCCTCCTCCAGCCCCCTCCTACGACCCAGCTAACAACACCCTTACCCAGGTAACAACACCCTTACCCCCTCCTTCACCCCCAATGTACGTCCCAGGTAACAACAACCTTACTCAGGTAACAACACCCTTACCCCATCGTCCACCCCCGTCTTCTAAACATTTTGTTTAGAGATTCTCCCTCTTAAACATAAGATTGGCGAGTGAGGTCACTGAACAACATAATACCTTCATGTGTTTCCAGATTATATCCAGTGACTGTGTTATTGTGTTGTTCCAGATTATATCCAGTGACTGTATGATTGTGTTGTTCCAGATTATATCCAGTGATTGTGTTGTTCTAGATTATATCCAGTGATTGTGTTTATTCCAGATGATAGCCAGTGACTGTGTGATTGTGTTGTTCCAGATTATATCCAGTGACCGTGTGATTGTGTTGTTCCAGATTATATCCAGTGATTGTGTTGTTCTAGATTATATCCAGTGTCCATATTGCGAGCGGCGGTTCAGTGAGAATGCAGCAGACAGACACATGAAATTCTGTAAGGAGCAACACGCTCGAATGCAGAACAAGGCCAAGGTACCTGGGGCTGTGGACGTCAAGAAAACACCTGCACGCACACAGGTAGGACAGCACTGGCGTGTGTGTGTGTGTGTGTGTGTGTTTGTTTAATGTCTCTTTAAGTGTGTGAGCCATACACAGAGAGTAAAGTGTTCAGTGAGTGTGTTGCACTGCATAAAACAAAAGTGTGTGTGCGTGCGCTCCTTAGTTCAAGCCTCCTGCTGCCGTGAAGAAGTCTAACTCTCCTGCTGTGTCCGCTGTGCCCTCTTCCTCCCGCTTACCCCAGAGATCTGTCCTGGGCCAGCCCTCAGGTAACACACACAGTGTCTCACAGTCAGATGATGGTGCAGATATTTGTGTAACACAGGGGTTATTTCACATGCTTGTCTCTATTTCTGCTCAGTCTCTTTTAGAACACTGTCTCTCTGTCTTACAGAGGACAACTCCAAGTAGACCCTGTCTCTTCTGTGCTAGGCCACACTGACTGAAGCTAATACTATATGGTGCTACAATCAACAAAACCTCTTGGGCTGGGCATATCAGCCATCCAGATACAATGTCACTGAATTGAAGCCACTTTTCTGGAGAGACAGGACTGACATGTTTTTAAGTCTACACCCTCTGTTCCTCTCCCCTCCTCTCCTCTCCTCTCTTCTCGTCCCTATAGGGATTTCGTCCAGTAAGGTTCCCTCTGCAGGATCAGTGAGGAGCACTCCGTCTGGTTACTCTCCTAACCGCACCGCCGCTTCTGGCCTCACTAGTCCACCTTCAGGGTTAGTACACACACACACCATGCGCACAACATTAACACACACACACCTGCATGCACGCACACGTCACCAAATCCTGTCAATATGTAACACACATTATACGTTTAAGACCACCAGTAAAAACTCTTCCCTTCCCTTCTATCAGTGTTGTCGGTAAGCCCCGTCCAGTAGGTTCCTATGGCTCTGTGAAGATCTCTCAGACAGCAGGGGGACTCAACAACCGGAAAGCCTACAACGCAGACAAATACAACTCCAGGTAGGAAAAGGCCTGTATGAGTGTGACTGGGAGATTGTATGTGATGGTTCACTTGCAGTGGATGTGTTAGACAAAATACAAGTCCAGACAATAAACACTGTCCTCTTGTGGTAGGTTGTGGTATTGCTCAGCATAATTAAACCACTGCAGTGCTTGCCTTCTCTCTACATTTACATTACATTTTAGTAATTTACCAGACACCCTTATCCAGAGTGACGTACAGTAGTGAGCCCATACATTTTCATACTGGTCCACCGTGGCAATTGAACCCACAACCCTGGCGTTGCAAGCACCATGCTCTACCAACTGAGCCACATGGGACCTCTGTCACTCTCACTCTCTCTCTTTCTCACTCTCTCTCTCTCTCTCTCTCTCTGTTTATATCTCACTCTACTTTTTTCCCCTTCCCTGTCTTTCTCCACTTCAGGAGCGATGCCAAAAGTGAAAATGATGTGGATAATGGTGGAATGATGACAAAGTTCTGCCACGAGTGTGGAACCAAGTACCCTGTAGACTGGGCCAAGTTCTGCTGTGAGTGTGGGGTTCGTAGGATGTGTATTTAAAGGAGGAGAGGAGGAGAAGAGAGAGGAGTAGAGGAGAGGGGTAGAGGAGGAGAATACAGAGGGATAGAGGAGTAGAGGAGTGGGGTAGAGGCAAGAGAGTAGATGTAGAGAGGAGTCTAGGATGTCCTTCTGAGAGACGGGAGGAGAGAGAAAGAAGGGAGGAGGATAGGAGAACGGAGAAAAATATATGAGAGAAAAGAGGAAAGATGAGAGGAGAGGAGGGAAATAGGAAATTAAATAAAAGGGTGGCACTTCACTGGAACCCTGGGCCATAATGGTGTTATAACACTTACCTAGCTAAAATAGTACTTGGCCAGCAGGAATGAGTTTTTTCCCCCTCATAATATTGTAAAGTTAGTTTGATATCAGCGCACATAACTGTTAATGTCATTATTATGACAGTGTTATGTAGGCTTTACAACAGAAGGCTCAAGTAAATAATTACCCCAAATTTACATTTACGTTTACATTTTAGTTATTTAGCAGACACTCTTATCCAGAGTGCATACATTTTTTTTTTTTCATACTGTCCCCCCAATTTCCATCCTAACCCATTCTTATCCCAACCAGTGTACCATGGTCTACAAGCCCTCTCCAATATAACCCTAGGTAGAAACCCACACTCTCATCCCATCTACTCCCTCCCACCCGTTTCTCTCCTGCCTCACATATTCAATGTGTTACTATTGAAGTGCAATATGATTGACTACTGATAAAAAAAAAGGAGTTTAATTCTTGAAGATGAATGGAATGTGTGATGTGGCAAAGTGGACTCATTCTTTTCATTGTCATGAGTATAATTAATGTTAAGTATTTGGAAAAGAATACACATTGTTTTTACTGGGACCAGTGTAAAAGCAGGTTGACCTTTATTGTTATCAGTCTTGTCCTGGAGGCAGAACTGAGGTCGTGTCTACACTTGACACTTACATGCGACTTCTGCTATCAGAATACGAAGATCGCATTGAAAAGACGGGTCTAGACGCTTTGTGGTCGAATTGTGTTAAGATCTGACTGACCACTTCAGGAGGTGGTGAGGGATGCATTGTGTGCGGATTTCCCCTCAGTCTGGACGCAATCAGGCTACCGAAAGCGCATACAGTGGGCGACATCATCGGCACTCCTCCCACAAGTCTCCAGAAAACATGTTTTGGGACAGAGAGGTACCTTTTCATTATAACGTTGGAGGAAATACCTTCCTAGCGTGTGAGGAACGTGTTTGCTGGCCTCAAATGGTAGCCAGCTAGCTAATATTTAGAAAAACGTTTTTGTTTAGCTAGAGTTATCCCGTTTGCAATCCCTTTAGCGTTGCTCACTAGCTTGCCGGCTAGCTACAGAGGTTAGCTGGCTAGTTAGCTACAGTAGTTATTTTCATATTTGGCCTATTCCACCGTTTGTAGAATGCATACATACTGGCATTTGGAATCCGGACACACTGTGGACATGGTAGACACGTTTAAATGTAGGTGTAGACGTATGACCTGATCAGAACTATATGAACAGAATACAAAATCTGCATGAACTGTCAAGTCTAGACACGGCCCGGGTGATTTCCCCTTAGGACAGCTGCAAAGTCAAAATTGTCTATATTGTAAAAATTCATGAAAACAAAAATGTACTTTTTGGTCTTCATTTAGGGTTAGGCATTAGGTTTAGCAGTGTGGTAAGGGTTAGGTTTGAGATCAGATTTTATGACTGCAGAGCTGCATCTAGAACAAAATTAATGACGAAAATAAACATTAACATGCAGTGTAAGAGGCCATTGCTGTTAAATAGTTGTGGTACAGGTCAGGGATTTTAAATAATTTTAAAGGCAGCAATTTCAAAACACGGTATAACATGTCCGATACAAGGCGTTAAAATTGACCATCATTCATATACTGCTATTTCCACATACTGTATACAAGGAAATGGGTTCATTTATTTCATCTCTGTTTTTTTTTTTGTTGTATTTTTTTTGTGGTTTTGTTAAAGCCTTTCTCTGTATCTACCTACATGTGTTCTGTGTTTCCTTCAGTGAGTACGGTTACATGCACACAATTATGTGATTCTTGTGGATAGTCAGATTAATATAATAGTTTGATTAAAATGTTTACGTGCTTTGCAAGAATAACGATTTCCCTAATAAGCCTGTCTACATGGACACGTCTGTAATCAGGCTACCTGATGGCACTCTGATAAATGCAGAAAATCACCAATCAAAATATACGTTGATTCTGAGTTCGGATATATAACGTTTTGTATGTGAAAACTAATTTTAAAAAAGGCACTCGACCTCACTTCACTCGTGCTAAAGAGGGACGCTCGCTCAGCTGGTGCTAGCACATGCGCAGATCAAATACACGGCTGGAACGCCGATTAGGGTGTTTACATGTCCTAATAATTCGAAAGATTACTCAGAACCGTATACTTACTTAGTTTTGACCTTACACCGATTTAAGATGATCAGAGTAAGATGTTTACATGACTATTGCATAGTCTGCCTACTGCCATAGTCTGTTTAGTATCGAATTATTACTGTGCATGTAAACGTACTCCATGTTCATTTTGAATCAGTATTGAATGGGATAATCTGGGATTTACGGTACGGGCCGGTACATGCACTGACCAGTCCTCACCAACACTGTCCCTGCAGGTCACATTCAGCCAGTTCCCCAGACCACATCAATTATCTTCAATCATGGTCCTGAACCCCACAGAGTGTGCAGGCTTTTGCCTCAGCCCGGCACTAACACACCTGATTCTACTGATAATAATAATATAATATGCCATTTAGCAGACGCTTTTATCCAAAGCGACTTACAGTCATGCGTGCATACATTTATGGGTGGTCCCGGGGATCGAACCCACTACCTTGGCGTTACAAGCGCCGTGCTCTACCAGCTGAGCTACAGAGGACCACCCATAAAGACATACAAGACCACTGATCTTGACAAAGCTCACGGTGGTTCATTTAGCTGAATCAGGTGTGTTAGTGCCGGGCAGGAACAAAAGCCTGCACACACTGCGGCCCGCCAGTAAGACGGTAAAGACATACAGTGGGGAAAAAAGTATTTAGTCAGCCACTAATTTTGCAAGTTCTCCCACTTAAAAAGATGAGAGAGGCCTGTAATTTTCATCATAGGTACACATCAACTATGACAGACAAATTGAGATTTTTTTCTCTCCAGAAAATCACATTGTAGGATTTTTAATGAATTTATTTGCAAATTATGGTGGAAAATAAGTATTTGGTCACCTACAAACAAGCAAGATTTCTGGCTCTCACAGACCTGTAACTTCTTCTTTCAGAGGCTCCTCTGTCCTCCACTCATTACCTGTATTAATGGCACCTGTTTGAACTTGTTATCAGTATAAAAGACACCTGTCCACAACCTCAAACAGTCACACTCCAAACTCCACTATGGCCAAGACCAAAGAGCTGTCAAAGGACACCAGAAACAAAATTGTAAACCTGCACCAGGCTGGGAAGACTGAATCTGCAATAGGTAAGCAGCTTGGTTTGAAGAAATCAACTGTGGGAGCAGTTATTAGGAAATGGAAGACATACAAGACCACTGATAATCTCCCTCGATCTGGGGCTCCACGCAAAATCTCACCCCGTGGGGTCAAAATGATCACAAGAACGGTGAGCAAAAATCCCAGAACCACACGGGGGGGACCTAGTGAATGACCTGCAGAGAGCTGGGACCAAAGTAACAAAGCCTACCATCAGTAACACACTACGCGCCAGGGACTCAAATCCTGCAGTGCCAGACGTGTCCCCCTGCTTAAGCCAGTACATGTCCAGGCCCGTCTGAAGTTTGCTAGAGTGCATTTGGATGATCCAGAAGAGGATTGGGAGAATGTCATATGGTCAGATGAAACCAAAATAGAACTTTTTGGTAAAAACTCAACTCGTCGTGTTTGGAGGACAAAGAATGCTGAGTTGCATCCAAAGAACACCATACCTACTGTGAAGCATGGGGGTGGAAACATCATGCTTTGGGGCTGTTTTTCAGCAAAGGGACCAGGACGACTGATCCGTGTAAAGGAAAGAATGAATGGGGCCATGTATCATGAGATTTTGAGTGAAAACCTCCTTCCATCAGCAAGGGCATTGAAGATGAAACGTGGCTGGGTCTTTCAGCATGATAATGATCCCAAACACACCGCCCGGGCAACGAAGGAGTGGCTTCGTAAGAAGTATTTCAAGGTCCTGGAGTGGCCTAGCCAGTCTCCAGATCTCAACCCCATAGAAAATCTTTGGAGGGAGTTGAAAGTCTGTGTTGCCCAGTGACAGCCCCAAAACATCACTGCTCTAGAGGAGATCTGCATGGAGGAATGGGCCAAAATACCAGCAACAGTGTGTGAAAACCTTGTGAAGACTTACAGAAAACGTTTGACCTGTGTCATTGCCAACAAAGGGTATATAACAAAGTATTGAGAAACTTTTGTTATTGACCAAATACTTATTTTCCACCATAATTTGCAAATAAATTTATTAAAAATCCTACAATGTGATTTTCTGGATTTTTTTTTTCTCATTTTGTCTGTCATAGTTGACGTGTACCTATGATGAAAATTACAGGCCTCTCTCATCTATTTAAGTGGGAGAACTTGCACAATTGGTGGCTGACTAAATACTTTTTTTCCCCACTGTATCTACCCAACTCATGATATGGGTAAATAATAATTTTACACTAAAAGGAACTCATATCTAATTTCATCCATATAATTAATGTTATTGTAGTCATCTTTAGTATATTGAGCTGTATCGAAACATCTTAATTTGTTTCATTTTAAAGAACTTGTAATGACTGTAAATGCTCCCTGATGCAAGCGTTATTTACATGATATGCAATGCTTACCTGACTGGATAGGACATTCCTATACTGGGAATTGACTGTCGTACTTCCGTCCTTTACGTTTAACAATAAACATTTATGAAGAATCTTCTGTGTATTTGTCATTCGATGTGTGTGTTTGTGTGTGTGTGGTCTTCTTTAGCTAGGACAAACAGCAGACTGGTTTTAGGTGTCCCATAAATTGCGGGTTAGTTGGTCTTTAAAGAAGGAATACACCATAAAAGGTATTTGCAGTTGAATATAAAAATATATTTGCAGTCCTTGGTAGAATATATTACATATTATACAGTACATGGATAACACAATCATAACTCAATAAGCCTGATATCTGTTCATGTTGTCATACACCATTTGGTGCCCAGCCCATATGGGCTTATTATTGATTCTATAGTTCCCATAGCACCCTAGTAGCAGCCTAAGCAGAGAGGTCCTTTAAATATGAACATATTTAATCATTTGTAAGTGTTTTTAATTGTGTTTTTTTAATCAGCTGTTTTATTTTTGATAACATTGAGTTTGATTGAATATTCATGGTGGTTTTAACCCACAGATTTGAAGATGGACTGGCAGGTCAACTCTTTATTGCTGAAATCGTAAATTCGTACATAGGAGCATACGACTGGGAAAAATCCACTGGAATGCCCTTCCAACTCGCAATTACTAGTGGGAAACTCGTCTATGATCCCTGAGCTCCAATTTTTCCCACATGCTGAACTCTCACCTACTAAGGAAATGACCTCGATAACAGCATTTTCAACAGTTAAATGCAACAAGAAACATTATTTATAAAAAGCAATCTATTCATATTGTCTTTGAAGACTATAATTCGTTTTCAAGCATGATAGCTATACTTTTAGTTTATGGTTTGACGCAGCTTTCTCCACGAGTTCAAAGCATCATGCATCCAACTAGTATTTATGACTTCACAACAGGTAATTACCACCTTCCCACTTGGTTATGAATGCAGCATAAGTACTTGTGCAACAAAACACTAAACAAAATACAATTGTACAATATAAATGCATAATTAATCATCCTAGCACGTACAACTACCACTTTGTCACGTTATAAGGATAAGAGTAATTCATGCACATATTTTCCTTCTTCCCCAGGCTTTGAAAGTGTTATATGGCAACAGCAGAAACAGACTGGCACCCAGGCAAAACCACAATGGCAGTTTAAGCTCTATTAATGTAGAGTTATAGTGGCCTAAGGATCACATCAACATCAAAACTTCTTATTTCGCTCTGACACACACAGGGGATAATTACGTGCTTCACTATAAAATGATTAGAGGGGTACAGTTAACACTTGTGAGTCAATATAATTTCAGAATAAAATAAATAGTACTAAAACCAATGCTACAGTTACATTTAGACATAACATTGGATATCATGGTGCCTTATACCTGGCAAACTACCCTACAAAGCTTGAAATCAGGTTAAGATGAGCATCATTCATCAAATAAGGGAAAAAGGCTTGCACGAAAAGCGTTGGTTGAATTTCACAGGAAGTTTCTGGGGAAGGTTTCAGTAGCCCTACGTGGATTTCAGTAGCTAAGACACCCGAGTTGAAAGCAAACATCCGTGGTGGAATAGGCTTTCAAACTGCCATTCTATAATAATAAAGCAACACTGTCACACACCAGAGGCCAGGCTCACTGCCCAATACCACTCACTGGAGCAGAAAGAGGGACGTCATGAGCTACAACAAGTCTCTCTACTCAAAAGTGCACTTCATTTATACACAAGCAATCAATCATCTTTGTTTGTTCGGATACAGTGAGGGAAAAAAGTATTTGCTCCCCTGCTGATTTTGTACGTTTGCCCACTGACAAAGAAATGATCAGTCTATAATTTTAATGGTAGGTTTATTTAAACAGTGAGAGACAGAATAACAACAACAAAATCCAGAAAAACGCATGTCAAAAATGTTATAAATTGATTTGCATTTTAATGAGGGAAATAAGTATTTGACCCCCTCTCAATCAGAAAGATTTCTGGCTCCCAGGTGTCTTTTATACAGGTAACGAGCTGAGATTAGGAGCACACTCTTAAAGGGAGTGCTCCTAATCTCAGCTTGTTACCTGTATAAAAGGCACCTGTCCACAGAAGCAATCAATTAATCAGATTCCAAACTCAAACGTGGAGGTGGAAACATTTTGCTTTGGGGGTGTTTTTCTGCTAAGGGGACAGGACAACTTCACCACATCAAAGGGACGATGGACGGGGCCATGTAACGTCAAATCTTGGGTGAGAACCTCCTTCCCTCAGCCAGGGCATTGAAAATGGGTCGTGGATGGGTATTCCAGCACGACAATGACCCAAAACACACGGCCAAGGCAACAAAGGAGTGGCTCAAGAAGAAGCACATTAAGGTCCTGGAGTGGCCTAGCCAGTCTCCAGACCTTAATCCCATAGAAAACCTGTGGAGGGAGCTGAAGGTTAGAGTTGCCAAACGTCAGCCTCGAAACCTTAATGACTTGGAGAAGATCTGCAAATAGGAGTGGCACAAAATCCCTCCTGAGATGTGTGCAAACTTGGTGGCCAACTACAAGAAACGTCTGACCTCTGTGATTGCCAACAAGGGTTTTGCCACCAAGTACTAAGTCATGTTTTGCAGAGGGGTCAAATACTTATTTCCCTCATTAAAATGCAAATCAATTTATAACATTTTTGACATGCGTTTTTCTGGATTTTTTTGTTGTTATTCTGTCTCTCACTGTTCAAATAAACCTACCATTAAAATTATAAACTGATCATTTCTTTGTCAGCGGGCAAACGTACAAAATCAGCAGGGGATCAAATACTTTTTCCCCTCACTGTAATTGCACTGTGCCACATACTTACCATTGCGACACAAGAGTTTCATCATTGCAACAGAACACCTCCCACTTTGTTAGGTACCACACAGATTTTCCCCTATGTCTATTATAGTAATTCCATAGGATGGTTATTTAGCAGATGCTTTTATCCTAAGTAAGTGTTAGGCAAGACAATACTACTTTACAGGACATATAGTATAATTATTTTTTTTTTACCGTAACTGTACACACTTTACAGTAAGTTTGTTGGTTCTTGGTACGATTAGCTCCGGGCTGCGTCTCTCCTCTCCTCTCATGTCAGGTCTCCATGTCTTTCAGCCAGGGACATGTAGCACTCCTTCAGGCTGTCCACAAACACCTTCAGTCCACACCGTCTCCTCCTCCGCTCCATGGCCTCTGTGCTCCTGCTTCCCTCCCCTTTCTCTCGTCCCTGCTGTTTCCCACTGTCCACCCTCTCCCCTCCTCCCTCAGTGGTCCCTCTGTTCTCCTCAGTTTTCTCATTTTCCTCCTCCCCTTCTCCTCCTGGCTTCTTCTTTCTCTTCTGATGCTGATGGTGTGCGCTCTGTCCTTGTGGACTCCTCTGGATGTTGAGAAACAGGAACATTGACAACTCAATAATAATATGGTCAATCAATATCTATGGCTAGTAATAATACAGTGAGTAGATATAAGGAGAGTATTTCAACATGTGTAAGAAAGACATACTGTACATGTAGTGTAGTTGGCTAACTACGAATGAATGGATCTCACCTGTTTTCTAGGACAGTGGCGGCCCAGTGAGCACAGGATGTCTCTCTTGAGCCTCTCTAGTTTATAGAGCCTGATGAGTCTGCTATGGCTACACAGCAGGTTGTGGATAAACTCTCTCTCCTACAAAACAATGATCAGAGTCATCTGGAGAATTACAATGACTACAGTGGACATTCCCATTCAAGTCAACGTTCTGTGTTGGTTGTCTACTCTGGTGATGCAGTTCCAAATCTAAAACAGCAGGGGGCAGTAAGTAAACAGCCTTGCACCATTCTCCTGGGGTAGATCTTTGGAGAGGTGAGAGATGAGAAAAGGGAGGAACGAAAAGATTGAAGGAAGTTTGTTCATAATATTGTAAATACTCACTTTATCCTTCTCACATTCAGGGATTTCCTTCTCCGTGCAGGTTTTATTAATCACTTTTAATGATTCAGTGATGTTGTTCTCCTAGGAGTGAAAGCAGAGAGCTCCATTTAACACGGTCCATAAACTCTGTTTAAAGTCTGTTTTAAAGTCCATAAACTCTATTGAGATCTCCATGGCAACAGGAAAACTCCTTGTCCGTCATGGTACTTACAAGGTTCTGAAGGAGCGGGGAGATGACATTCCCGTAGTCCTCAGCGATCTCTCTCATAGTCCTGTTGCTGTCACAAGACAACGCCAGAGGTAGCAGCATGAGAGAAAAGACAGAGATGCCAAGAATATGCTGTGTGTGTGTGTGTGAGAGAGAGAGAGGGAAAGAGAGAGGTGTAAGTGTACAACAGTCTTAGCATTATCCACAGCAGTTAGAGACTCATGGCTCATGCAAAATATGCATTTTTTATCTTGACCTTTTCATACTTTACTGATCCAGGTAAGTGCCATTGCGAGACATCTCTTTTTACAATGGACATCTGGTCTGGCAGTAGTCAACAGTGGAACTACAGACTGATTGTAACATGTTCAGGGACAGATTTTTTGCATTTTTGCCATTTAGCAGACGCTCTTATCCAGAGCGACTTACAGTTAAGTGAGTGCATACATTTTTCATACTGGCCCCCCGTGGGAATTGAACCCACAACCCTGGCGTTGCAAACACCATGCTCTACCAACTGAGCTACACGGGGCCCCAGATTAAGGAATCATAGGCCCTGGGCTTAGTTCAAATATATATACTGTATGTGTGTATATATATATATATATATATATATATATATATATATATATATATATATATATATATATATATATATATACTACCGTTCAAAAGTTTGGGGTCACATAGAAATTCCTTGTTTTCGAAAGAAAAGCAATTTTTTTGTCCATTAAAATAACATCAAATTGATCAGAAATACAGTGTAGACATTGTTAATGTTGTAAATGGCTATTGTAGCTGGAAATGGCTGATTTTTTTATGGAATATCTACATAGGCGTACAGAGGCCCATTATCAGCAACCATCAATCCTGTGTTCTAATGGCACGTTGTGTTTGCTAATCCAAGTTTATCATTTTAAAAGGCTAATTGATCATTAGAAAACCCTTTTGCAATTATGTTAGCACAGCTGAAAACTGTTGTGCTGATTAAAGAAGCAATAAAACTGGCCTTCTTGAGACTAGTTGAGTATCTGGAGCATCAGCAATTGTGGGTTCGATTACAGGCTCAAAATGGCCAGAAACAAATAACTTTCTTCTGAAACTCGTCAGTCTATTCTTGTTCTGAGAAATGAAGGCTATTCCATGTGAGAAATTGCTAAGAAACTGAAGATCTCGTACAACGCTGTGTACTACTCCCTTCACAGAACAGCGCAAACTGTCTCTAACCAGAATAGAAAGAGGAGTGGGAGGCCCCGGTGCACAACTGAGCAAGAGGACAAATACATTAGTGTCCAGTTTGAGAAACAGACGCCTCACAGGTCCTCAACTGGTAGCTTCATTAAATAGTACCCGCGAAACACCAGTCTCAACGTCAACAGTGAAGAGGCGACTCTGGGATGCTGACCTTCTAGGCAGAGTTGCAAAGAAAAAGCAATATCTCAGACTGGCCAATAAAAATAAAAGATTAAGATGGGCGAAAGAACACAGACACTGGACAGAGGAAGATTGGAAAAAAGTGTTATGGACAGACAAATCAAAGTTTGAGGTGTTCGGATCACAAAGAAGAACATTTGTGAAACGCAGACCAAATGAAAAGATGCTGGAGGAGTGCTTGATGCCATCTGTCAAGCATGGTGGAGGCAATGTGATGGTCTGGGGGTGCTTTGGTGGTGGTAAAGTGGGAGATTTGTACAGGGTAAAAGGGATCTTGAAGGAAGGCTATCACTCCGTTTTGCAATGCCATGCCATACCCTGTGGACGGCGCTTGATTGGACCCAAAGCACAGCTCCAAACTATGCAAGAACTATTTAGGGAAGAAGCAATCAGCTGGTATTCTGTCTATAATGGAGTGGCCAGCACAGTCACCGGATCTCAACCCTATTGAGCTGTTGTGGGAGCAGCTTGACCGTATGGTACGTAAGAAGTGCCCATCAAGACAATCCAACTTGTGGGAGGTGCTTCAGGAAGCATTTACAACTAGAATGCCAAAAGTCTGCGAGCCTGTAATTGCTGAAAATGGGACACAAATATGATTTAAATTAAAAATCCTTATTTCTGACCTCGTCAATGACTACATTTCCTATTCATTTTGCTATATTTCCTATTCAAACTCATTTCATGTATGTTTTCATGGAAAACATGGACATTTCTAAGTGACCCCAAACTTTTGAACGGTAGTGTATATGTATATCTATATATATATATATATATATATATATATATATATATATATATATATATATATATTATGCTCTCTGGTGTATTTTGAACATTGAAAGTGGGCTCCTGTGGTTGGATTAAAAAAAAAAAATGTTGGGCCCCCTATGGGCTTGAGCCCAGCCCCTGACTCACACAATTGGCCAGTTATATTTATTTATTATGCAGTTTATATATTTTTTTATTAATCAGTTACCCAATCAAGGCGGGGCCCCTCAGTTACCCACGTGGGCCCCCTACCTCCTCTCCTCCCCCCATCTGCAGCAGCAGGCTGTCTACACTCATTGAGAGGGGGCTCCTGAATCCTCCTGTAGTTGCAGTAAAAAAACGTTTTATATATATTACATATATACTGTACATATTCCCGAGTAAGCACCTGCATTAGCCGGCATTGACCTGAATTTATCTATAGATTGACAAAAGAATGATATGCCTGTTCAAAACACCTCTTAGTTTGCTTACATACAGAGGCCTAGAGTATAATAATGCTAGGCTACTTTGTCAGGAGTCTGCTTTCAACACCATCAGCATTAGGCCTACATTTGACCAATTTACAGACAACTTCAATAAACCTACAAAGTTGCCCACCTGTTGCTCTACACTCCATTAGGCCTACTGCGCTGAATGAAATCACTGTACACCCTTTTAATCGCTCTAAACTACTTATTACCTATTTATCAGACTGCATCTACAGGACGGATCCACAATTCCCGTAATCGCACTCTGCTAGTTTCCGTATTCTTAACTTCATTTGTAAGTTTCCTTTTGACTGCAAGTAAACAATAAAGCAAGGGGATTCCCCCTAGGGGAAAACTATATAGCGACCCGACACGACTCTCGCTCAGTCACTCAGTCGTCTGGGCCTAGCGCAGCACAGTGAAGCAAATTCCACCCGGCTTCAAAAAGGTAAGGTTTTCTACTACAGTAAATGTGTTTTTACTTTCGATATTCGGAGTTTGCTCGTCAATAGCTCTCGGACATAATGACCTAGGATGAAGAGAGAGATGTATCTAGAATCAGATGATGGTGGAGAGCAAGGTAGCCTAGACCCTTTGTTTTGACCAATGGTCGAACTCAAACCTTAACATAGCCAAAAACTAGGCAATATGCTGTTTTCTTGTGCTCAGGTGGTTAAGGGACCGTCGTAAAAACGCAATACCGGTGATAGCTTCTAAGAAAAAATATGTTTTTGCATTTCCATTCAGGTGGGTTAGACCTATATGAAGATTACACACACTCTTGGCCGTAACTACATATGAGGACACTGAGGTCTGGACCTCTGACATTTATTTATTTTGAATACTAGGTAAAAATTGATGTAAGACAATGATCCCAGATCATTTTGACTCCCTCCCTAATGGTTAAGGTTACGGATTTGGGGAAGGAAAAACTGATTCTAGATCTGTGTGAAATACAGGTAGAAGCTTTCGAACCTTGTAGAAAATCAAACCTGGTCCTTCCTTCTCCCACATACAGTGGGGAAAAAAAGTATTTAGTCAGCCACCAATTGTGCAAGTTCTCCCACTTAAAAAGATGAGAGAGGCCTGTAATTTTCATCATAGGTACACGTCAACTATGACAGACAAAATGAGAAAAATAAATCCAGAAAATCACATTGTAGGATTTTTTATGAATTTATTTGCAAATTATGGTGGAAAATAAGTATTTGGTCAATAACAAAAGTTTCTCAATACTTTGTTAAATACCCTTTGTTGGCAATGACACAGGTCAAACGTTTTCTGTAAGTCTTCACAAGGTTTTCACACACTGTTGCTGGTATTTTGGCCCATTCCTCCATGCAGATCTCCTCTAGAGCAGTGATGTTTTGGGGCTGTCGCTGGGCAACACGGTCTTTCAACTCCCTCCAAAGATTTTCTATGGGGTTGAGATCTGGAGACTGGCTAGGCCACTCCAGGACCTTGAAATGCTTCTTACGAAGCCACTCCTTCGTTGCCCGGGCGGTGTGTTTGGGATCATTGTCATGCTGAAAGACCCAGCCACGTTTCATCTTCAATGCCCTTGCTGATGGAAGGAGGTTTTCACTCAAAATCTCACGATACATGGCCCCATTCATTCTTTCCTTTACACGGATCAGTCGTCCTGGTCCCTTTGCAGGAAAAACAGCTCCAAAGCATGATGTTTCCACCCCCATGCTTCACAGTAGGTATGGTGTTCTTTGGATGCAACTCAGCATTCTTTGTCCTCCAAACACGACGAGTTGAGTTTTTACCAAAAGTTATATTTTGGTTTCATCTGACCATATGACATTCTCCCAATCCTCTTCTGGATCATCCAAATGCACTCTAGCAAACTTCAGACGGGCCTGGACATGTACTGGCTTAAGCAGGGGGACACGTCTGGCACTGCAGGATTTGAGTCCCTGGCGGCGTAGTGTGTTACTGATGGTAGGCTTTGTTACTTTGGTCCCAGCTCTCTGAAAGGTCATTCACTAGGTCCCCCCGTGTGGTTCTGGGATTTTTGCTCACCGTTCTTGTGATCATTTTGACCCCACGGGGTGAGATCTTGCGTGGAGCCCCAGATCGAGGGAGATTATCAGTGGTCTTGTATGTCTTCCATTTCCTAATAATTGCTCCCACAGTTGATTTCTTCAAACCAAGCTGCTTACCTATTGCAGATTCAGTCTTCCCAGCCTGGTGCAGGTCTACAATTTTGTTTCTGGTGTCCTTTGACAGCTCTTTGGTCTTGGCCATAGTGGAGTTTGGAGTGTGACTGTTTGAGGTTGTGGACAGGTGTCTGTTATACTGATAACAAGTTCAAACAGGTGCCATTAATACAGGTAACGAGTGGAGGACAGAGGAGCCTCTTAAAGAAGAAGTTACAGGTCTGTGAGAGCCAGAAATCTTGCTTGTTTGTAGGTGACCAAATACTTATTTTCCACCATAATTTGCAAATAAATTCATTAAAAATCCTACAATGTGATTATCTGGATTTTTTTCCCCCAATTTGTCTGTCATAGTTGACGTGTACCTATGATGGAAATTACAGGCCTCTCTCATCTTTTTAAGTGGGGGAACTTGCACAATTGGTGGCTGACTAAATACTTTTTTCCCCCACTGTAGTTGTGTGGACAATAGTGAAATTCTTCAAACTCAAGTGCTCTGCATATGCCATCAATGCTAGAGCCACTCTCCCCATCAATGTCAATTCCTGAGAAGCTATTGTAATCAAGGACTGGGTGGTGAGAACATTCTATTCTGCCTTGGCAGAGAGAGGGAGGGAACAGCAATTCAAATAGACTTCATAAGAAAGACTACAGACTCGCTAAAGCTTCATTTTCTGTCTCTTTCACATGGCTCATTTGGCCTCCATCATTCTTAAATGGCCCGCTTGGAATTTGCCAAAAGGCACCTAAAGACTCTCAGAACATGAGAAACAAGATTCTCTGGTCTGATGAAACCCCCCATAAAATATATATATACAGTGAGGGAAAAAAGTATTTGATCCCCTGCTGATTTTGTACGTTAGCCCACTGACAAAGAAATGATCAGTCTAGAATTTTAAGGCTAGGTTTATTTGAACAGTGAGAGACAGAATAACAACAAAAAAATCCAGAAAAACGCATGTCAAAAATGTTATAAATTGATTTGCATTTTGATGAGGGAAATAAGTATTTGACCCCCTTTCAATCAGAAAGATTTCTGGCTCCCAGGTGTCTTTTATACAGGTAACGAGTTGAGATTAGGAGCACACTCTTAAAGGGAGTGCTCCTAATCTCAGTTTGTTACCTGTATAAAAGGCACCTGTCCACAGAAGCAATCAATTAATCAGATTCCAAACTCTCCACCATGGCCAAGACCAAAGAGCTCTCCAAGGATGTCAGGGACAAGATTGTAGACCTACACAAGGCTGGAATGGGCTACAAGACCATCGCCAAGCAGCTTGGTGAGAAGGTGACAACAGTTGGTGCGATTATTCGCAAATGGAAGAAACACAAAATAACTGTCAATCTCCCTTGGCCTGGGGCTCCATGCAAGATCTCACCTCGTGGCGTTGCAATGATCATGAGAACGGTGAGGAATCAGCCCAGAACTACACGGGAGGATCTTGTCAATGATCTCAAGGCAGCTGAGACCATAGTCACCAAGAAAACAATTGGTAACACACTACGCCGTGAAGGACTGAAATCCTGCAGCGCCCGCAAGGTCCCCCTGCTCAAGAAAGCACATATACAGGCCCGTCTGAAGTTTGCCAATGAACATCTGAATGATTCAGAGGAGAACTGGGTGAAAGTGTTGTGGTCAGATTAGACCAAAATCGAGCTCTTTGGCATCAACTCAACTCACCGTGTTTGGAGGAGGAGGAATGCTGCCTATGACCCCAAGAACACCATCCCCACCGTCAAACATGGAGGTGGAAACATTATGCTTTGGGGGTGTTTTTCTGCTAAGGGGACAGGACAACTTCACTGCATCAAAGGGACGATGGACGGGGCCATGTACCGTCAAATCTTGGGTGAGAACCTCCTTCCCTCAGCCAGGGCATTGAAAACGGGTCTTGTATGTCATCCATTTCCTAATAATTGCTCCCACAGTTGATTTCTTCAAACCAAGCTGCTTACCTATTGCAGATTCAGTCTTCCCAGCCTGGTGCAGGTCTACAATTTTGTTTCTGGTGTCCTTTGACAGCTCTTTGGTCTTGGCCATAGTGGAGTTTGGAGTGTGACTGTTTGAGGTTGTGGACAGGTGTCTTTTATACTGATAACAAGTTCAAACAGGTGCCATTAATACAGGTAACGAGTGGAGGACAGAGGAGCCTCTTAAAGAAGAAGTTACAGGTCTGTGAGAGACAGAAATCTTGCTTGTTTGTAGGTGACCAAATACTTATTTTCCACCATAATTTGCAAATAGATTCATTAAAAATCCTACAATGTGATTTTCTAGATATTTTTTCCTCAATTTGTCTGTCATAGTTGACGTGTACCTTTGATGAAAATTACAGGCCTCTCTCATCTTTTTAAGTGGGAGAACTTGCACAATTGGTGGCTGACTAAATACTTTTTTCCCCCACTGTATATATATGTGGTTGTCCAACTGGCTATCCTAAGTTGAATGCCCCAATTTGTAAGTCGCTCTGGATAAGAGCGTCTGCTAAATGACTAAAATTGTAAATGTAAAAGTTAACAGCCTCAGAAATTACAGCCCAAATCACAGAGTTCAAGTAACAGACACATCTCAACATCAACGGTTCAGAGGAGACTGTGTGAATCAGGCCTTCATGGTCTATTTCTGTAAAGAAAACACTACAAAAGGACACCAATAAGAAGAAGAGACTTGCTTGGGCCAAGAAACACGAGCAATGGACATTAGACCGATGGAAATTTGTCCTTTGGTCTGGAGTCCAAATTTGAGATTTTGGGTTCTAACCGCCGTGTCTTTGTGAGACGCGGTGTGGGTGAACGGATTATCTCTGCATGTGTAGTTCCCACCGTGAAGCATGGAGGAGGAGGTGTTATGGTGTGGGGGTGTGGGGGTGCTTTGCTGGTGACACTGTCTGTGATGTATTTAGAATTCTAGGCACACTCAATCAGCATGGCTACCACACCATTCTGTAACGATACGCCATCCCATCTGGTTTGGGCTTAGTGGGACTATAATTTGTTTTTCAATAGGACAATGACCCACCACACTTCCAGGCTGTGTAAGGGATATTTTTACCAAGAAGGAGAGTGATGGAGTGCTGCATCAGATGACCTGGCCTCCACAATCCCCCGACCTCAACCCAATTGAGATGGTTTGTGATGAGTTGGACCGCAGAGTGAAGGAAAAGTAGACAACAAGTGCTCAGCATATGTGGGAACTCCTTCAAGACTGTTGGAAAAGCATTCCAGGTGAAGCTGGTTGAGAGAATGCCAAGAGTGTGCAAAACTGTCATCAAGGCAAAGGGTGGCTATTTGAAGAATCTCAATTATAAAATATATTTTGATTTGTTTAACACTTTTTCTGGTTACTACATGATTCCATATGTGTTATTTCATCGTTTTGATGTCTTCACTATTATTCTACAATGTAGAAAATAGTAAAAATAAAGAAAAACCCCTGTCCAAACCTTTGACTGGTAATGTAGATAATAACCCTAATGTTATTCAAATTAGGTTCAACTTAGAAAATAAAGAAATCATCTGTAATTTCCCGAGTCCATTTCAATATACAATCAGCCTGGTGTCTTGATTCTGAGAAGTGTGTTTTGCTTTCCAACATTCTGCTCAGAAGTCCTGCACATATAAATGTCTGCTTTGCTTGATGGCTCCAATTTACTCCCCCGTAATGTCTAATATTAAACTTTGACTAATGCATACAATTCAGTTAGCAGCAACACACACACACACATGCTTACACTTACACACATAAACTACATGACCAAAGGTATGTGGACACCTGCTCATCGAACATCTCATTCCAAAATCATGGGCATTAATATGGAGTTGGTCCCCCCTTTGCTGCTATAACAGCCTCCTCTCTTTTGAGAAGGCTTTCCACTAGATGTTGGAACATTGCTGCAGGGACTTGCTTCCATTCAGCCACGAGCATTCGTGAGGTCGGGCACTGATGTTGGGTGATTAGGCCTGGCTCGTAGTCAGCATTCCAATTCATCCCAAAGGCGTTCGATAGGGTTGAGGTCAGGGCTCTGTGCAGGCCAGTCAAGTTCTTCCACACTGATCTCGACAAACCATTTCTGTATGGACTTCGCTTTGTGCACTGGGGCATTGTCATGCTGAATGACGAAAGGGCCTTCCCCAAACTGTTGCCACAAAGTTGGAAGCACAGAATCATCTAGAATGTCATTATGAAAAATGTATGCACTCACTAACTGTAAGTCGCTCTGGATAAGAGCGTCTGATAAATGACTAAAATGTAAATGTAAAATTGTATGCTGTAGCGTTAAGATTTCCCTCCACTGGAACTAAGGGGCCTAGCCTGAACCATGAAAAACAGCCCTAGACCATTATTTCTCCTCCACCGAACTTTACAGTTGGCACTATGCATTCGGGCAGGTAGCGTTCTCCTGGCATCTTACTTCATCTTTCTAGTTGGCTAAGTAATACTAGCCAGAGCCCTTTAACGTTTCTGCAATAGTTAGGAACTACATTTTTTTATATATATTTCAATATGGACATCCCACATGGCCTATCTTCCCTATAGGCCGAAATTAAAATGCTGTCAACATACAAACAATACAGTTAAAAAATGTCATACGTTTTAATTTCGTCACTGATGCTACGTGTCAGAGTTAATAATTTATAATATTTCCGTCCTTTCAGGGGTATAACATTACAATTGTATAGCTAATAGGCTATGTGTTTGTAGATCGACTGTGGTGAATGAACCTACAGCAGTTTTTTTTTGTATTGTATAGAAATGCAGTAAATGAGCTTCAACTTTCCAGACCTCACTAAAACTCAAACCCTGGTTATGGCCCTGCACACACTGCATAGGGCCCTCAGTCGCTGAAGGGCCCGACATTTGTATTAGTTACCTCTAGCTACTAATGGTGCTATATTTGACCCATTTACAAGGATACCTCAAAAGCTTCCTATCCAGGTGAAATGGAGATGGAAAACCATATAATGTGAAGTCACTGCCTCCCCTCATCCATGCTACATTAATGATATTTCCAGTTCACCACTTCCCTGATTTTATAGGCATATTTCTTGTGATAGGTCTAACTTTCAATACCTTCCTATCTATTTGATCTACAGACAAGTGTGGTGTTAATCAATTTTAATGATTCAGTGATTCCTTTACCTCTTTTATGAAAGTGACTTTGCTACAAGTGATTTTAGCTCTCTGGGTTATGCAAGTAGGCTACAATAGGTTGCGTATGAGTGAGAAAGATCATAGGTCTATTTATATTTTTGGACCTCTTATTTTTTACACAACATCCATAAAAAACATCACATTTCAAAATGTCATTGTTGTGGAGAAAAAACATTAACGGTGGCTTAAAATATGTTTTTCTGTAAACACCAGGTTCTGCTAATTTAACTTTTAAGACGGTCCCTTAGCTGCAAGTGCATAATATTGAAACCAACCTAAAGTCACTTTTTGTAAACGGAATGGACAAAACAAAGGCTGTACCTTACTCTCTATCATCACCGGATTCTAGACATATCACTCTAACCATCCAGGGTCATTGACAAGCAAACTCCGAATATCAAACCAATATCCAAACTGAAAACAAATTGATGGTGGTAGGTTAACATTCAGATATTTCTATTATATCTGAAAGAAATGTGTTTTACTTCATTGAATTGACGTCTGTGCCCAGTGGGTTATGGTGTTTATAATTCTGTGAGTCAACTGAATTTTGGCTAGACTATACAGTAGGCTATTGTGTTACCTACCATTTGTATGGAGGTTACCATTCTTGGTTCATATTCCCAAAAAGGTGCCACTCCCACCACTCACGCTGGCTGCGTTGTTGCGTTTTCCATACAGCAGTAAAATGCTCATGCGTTGTAGTGTTTCTTACTGAAATAAATCCCTTCTTTATATTCTAGCTATAATAAACCTATAATTACAAGCCGGGCTTGTTTATCTATCAATCTCCCTGCGTGGCCAGCGGACAGCATGACAAGATATTTAACTTCCGTCACTGACTCCAATAGCTTTCACTTTCCAGTCCCGTCGATTACAGAATGCGCTGTAATAGCCTAATGGACTCGCTACCTAGGGGCTATGTCCGAATGATCTCCTTCCTCACTGATTTGAAAGGAAATGACTGGTATAGGAAATATGGTGGAAACTCCCATTAGCCCATGCCTCCACCAATCCAATGCTTTTAGATTTGTGGGAAGTAGGCTAGTGAACGAGGGTAGGCCTACACTTCAGGGTAAAGGAGATATTATTGGGATGAACACATAGTTTGCTGCCTCTACCAGATAAGGGGTGCATTCCTCTGTCCTGGCTTTTCTGACACCTGCCAGATCTTACTAAGCACATTATATGTTATTGCAATCTGTCAGTTGATGACAGAGTTGATGACCTGGCACACAACCATTGGTTGATGCATGCAACGTCTGAGCAAGGGAACAGGACCAAGTCCAAGTTACCTGCAGGCCTTTCCCCCAAGTATACCTCTCTGCAGAGCGGCAGTGGACAGGGCTAACGCTTCGAACACACCGACTGTGTTTTGCGTTTTGGTACACCAGAAGTACATTCATTTCCAATGGAATGCTGCGTTTGCCTTGCAGCATTGCGTTGCAGAGGCAGTTGCAGTGCATTCTGTGTGGTGCATACATTGGATTTATCGAATGTATGCGTCAAACTGTATGCGTAAACGGGTAAACAGAAATGGTAGCAGAAGGTGAATGTTGAACTTTTGTTGCACACATATCTAGATGATGCTGCATACTATTTTGCGCAAAAACGCAGTCGGTGTGTTCAAAGCGTAATGCCTCCATCACACCTACAGTGTCATTGCGCAAAATAGTACGCAGCATCATCTGGATATGTATGCGACAAAAGTCCAACATTCACCGTTTGCTACCATTTCTGTCAAGCCGTCTACACATACAGTTTGACGCATACGTTCGATAAATCCAACATATGCACCACTCAGAACGCACTGCAACTGCCTCTGCAATGCAATGTAAGGCAAACGCAGCCTTCCATTGGATATGCATGTACTTCTGGTGTAGCAAAATGCAATGAGGCTATCGGTGTGATTGAGGCGTTACAGCGTTATTGCCCAAAATGGTATGGAGCATCATCTGGATATGTGTGCAACAAAAGTTCAACATTAACCTTCTGCTATCATTTCTACAAACACATAGCCTATTAGCTATACAATTGTTATGTTATACCCCCTGAAAGGGGGAAATATGAGAAATGATTCACACTGACACGTAGCATCAACGACTGTTCAGTCAGTTGTAATGATGAATTGCATAAAATGATCAACTCTCACAAACTTCTACAGATGCTCCATTGAGAGCATTCTGTCGGGCTGCATCACCGTCTGGTACGGCATCTGCTCCACCCTCAACCGCATTGCTCTGTAAAGCAGTGGTTCCCAAACTGTGGGGCGCGCCCCCTAGGGAACTCGGTCCAGCTTTCAACTTACTCTTGAAAGTTACAATAGTAGAATGCATAAGGTGCCATTTGGAAATTGGGTAGTGCATCATTAGTTTTCCTCTTATCATGTCAGTCATTGCATACCTTAGAGAGCTATTTATAACTTGTCAGAAATGTCCAGATCAACTAGCCCATGTCAGCTAACGTTTTTTAGCTAGGTTGTCTTACCCATAGATTTTGTAGTAATGTTCTAGTCACTAAAATATCACATGAATAGACATTAGACATGGTAAAATGTATAGAATTACAAGAAAATGAGCTTTTAATATATATATATTTTTATTCTCTGCACCCCATGACAAAATGGGTAGAATTGCAGGAAATAAGCTTTAAACCTGCAAAATGTTCTCTCCACCAACAAGAGGGGCGTAAATAGTTTGTTTCTTGAACAGTGCGTGTGCCCATAGAAATAGACGTGGGGCGCGGGATGTTCCCCAATGCTGGAAGGGGGGCCTTAGTGAAAAAGTTTGGGAACCCCTGCTTTAGAGTGTGGGGCGGACAGCCCAACGCATCACCGGGGCCACGCTGCCTGCCCTCCAGTACATCTACAGCACCCGGTGTCAAAGGAAGGCCAAAGGAAAATCATCAAGGACCTCAGTCACCTAAGCCACGGACTGTTCACTCGGCTTCTGTCCGACAGACAGACAGAGACAGCACAGGTGCATCAAAGCCAAGATTGCGAGACTAAAAACAGCTTCTATTACCAGGCCATCAGACTGTTGAACAGCTTCTATTACCAGACCATCAGACTGTTGAACAGCTTCTATTACCAGACCATCAGACTGTTGAACAGCTTCTATTACCAGGTCATCAGACTGTTGACCAGCCACCACTAGCCGTCTGTCTACCAGGTAATGCACACTCACACAAAACACACACACACACACCTCATACTCACGAACACACGCACACTCACACTCAGCCAATGCTGCTGTCCCATGTTATAGAGACATTGAACCACTGGTCACTTCCCATTTCACACTGTATTTAAATACTGTACCCGACATAGCTTATTTTAATATTTCTACTACTGTACAGTGTATTTTAGTAACACTGTTTATACACACCACATATTTATTTATATACTGGATTCTTGACATAGCTCACTCCTGCATTATCTTACCTTCGGAAAGTATTCAAAGCCCTTGACTTTTTCCACATTTTGTTACGTTACAGCCTCATTCTAAAATTGATTAATTTGTTTTTTCCCCTCATCAATCTACACACAATACCCCATAATGACAAAGCAAAAACAGCTTTTATTTTTTTGTGCAAATTTATAAAAAAATACAAACCGGAAATATCACATTTACATAAGTATTCAGACCCTTTACTCAGTAATTTGTTGAAGCACCTTTGGCAGCGATTACAGCATGGAGTCTTCTTGGGTATGACGCTACAAGCTTGGCACACCTGTATTTGGGGAGTTTCTCCCATTCTTCTCTGCAGATCCTCTCAAGCTCTGTAAGGTTGGATAGGGAGCGTTGCTGCACAGCTATTTTCAGGTCTCTCCAGAGATGTTCGATCGGGTTCAAGTCCGGGCTCTGGCTGGGCCACTCAAGGACATTCAGAGACTTGTCCCGAAGCCACTCCTGCATTATCTTGGCTGTGTGCTTATGGTCGTTGTCCTGTTGGAAGGTGAACCTGAGCGCTCTGGAGCAGGTTTTCATCAAGGATCTCTCTGTACTTTTCTCCGTTCATCTTTGCCTCGATCCTGACTAGTCACCCAGTCCCTGCCGCTGAAAAACATCCCCACAGCATGCTGCTGCCACCACCATGCTTCACCATAGGGATGGTGCCAGGTTTCCTCCAAACGTGACGCTTGGCATTCAGGCCAAAGAGCTCAATCTTGGTTTCATCAGACCAGAGAATCTTGTTTCTCATGGTCTGAGAGTCTTTAGGTGCCTTTTGGCAAACTTCAAGCGGGCTATCAAGTGCCTTTTACTGAGGAGTGGCTTCCGCCTGGCCCCTCTACCATAAAGGCCTGAATGGTGGAGTGCTGCAGAGATGGTTGTCCTTCTGGAAGGTTCTCCCATCTCCACAGAGGAACTCTAGAGCTCTGTCAAAGTGGTCACCTCCCTGACCAAGGCCCTTCTCCCCCGATTGTTCAGGTTGGCCGGGGGGCCAGCTCTAGGAAGAGTCTTGGTGGTTCCAAACTTCTTACATTTAAGAATGATGGAGGCCACTGTGTTCTTAGGGACCTTCAATGCTGCAGAAATGTTTTGGTACCCTTCCCCAGAAATGTTTTGGTACCCTTCCCCAGATCTGTGCCTCGACACAATCCTGTCTTGGAGCTCTACGGACAATTCCTTCGACATCATGGCTCTGACATGCACTGTCAACTGTGGGACCTTATATAGACAGGTGTGTGCCTTTCCAAATCATGTCCAATCAATTGAATCTACCACAGGTGGACTCCACTCAAGTTGTAGAAACATCTCAAGGATGATCAATGGAAACTTGGATGTACCTGAGCAAAATTGTGAGTGTCATAGCAAAAGGTCTGAATATGTGTGTAAATAAGGTACCTGTTTTTTATTTTTAATAACATTTCTAAAAACGTGTTTTCACTTTGTCATTATGGGGTATTGTGTGTAGATTGCTGAGGATTTTTTTCTCCATCCATTTTAGAATAAGGCTGTAACGTAACAGAATGTGGAAAAAGTCAAGGGGTCTGAATACTTTCCGATGGCACTGTATCTACTGCTGTGCATATCATTCTTAGTTTATCTTGTGTAAATGTATCCGGTGTAGATACGTATAGATTGCATTTGGATTACTGTTACAGTGCTAGTTGGGTTGTTAATTGGATTCGTTCTGAAATGTCTTGATTTCTTGCCTTTTTTGTGTGTGTATTTTTCTTTACAATTTAATTGTTTGACATTTGACTGCATTGTTAGGAGCTTGTAACATAAGCATTTCGCTGCACCGCTATAACAAATGGTAAACTGTGTACGCTACCAAAACGCTTTGATTTGATTTGACATATATATCTATTTTCTCAAATAACATAGCGTTCACATTTGTATTCCTAGGCATTACTAATCAAGCGTTGCACAAACAGACATCAATGGAGCACACAGATGATCGTATTATCACATTTACATGAATTATTCTAATATTACTTGCTATTCTGTATTAATATCCGTGATGAATTGGAAGAAAAAAAAGTGAGCAATGTATAAACTATAAACTCCATTGGGCGATCGAGATAAGACGAACGACCGATATAAAGGAAAACGTATTACATTTTTAAACTGTATTGTTTGCATGTTGATTGCATTGTAATGTAGGCCTATAGGGAAGATGGGCCATGTGGAGATGATTATATTCAAACATATCTTTTTTGTTGTTGTTGTTTCTAACTTGTTTGATAAGATTTGTACAGATTTTATCAGGGGACCCACATGGGGCCCCGACCCCACGTTTGGGAACCACTGTACTAGCCACTCTCTCTGCTTGCTTTCTCTCTGTGTCTCCTCTGCTTCCTCCTGCATGCATTGCAGCCTGCCTCAGCCTCACCAGTGAGCGCCACATCACTGTCTGTCTCAGTAGCATGCTCTCTGTAAAGCAAAGTTATTATGAGAACTTAGTAGTGTATATTTTGCTCCTGCTGAGGTAGGTTCCGTTTAACATTAGCTTCTTACTTCATCCTTATACAGTGAGGGAAAAAAGTATTTGATCCCCTGCTGATTTTGTACGTTTGCCCACTGACAAAGAAATTATCAGTCTATAATTTTAATGGTAGGTTTATTTGAACAGTGAGAGACAGAATAACAACAAAAAAATCCAGAAAAACGCATGTCAAAAATGTTATAAATTGATTTGCATTTTAATGAGGGAAATAAGTATTTGACCCCCTCTCAATCAAAAAGATTTCTGGCTCCCAGGTGTCTTTTATACAGGTAACGAGCTGAGATTAGGAGCACACTCTTAAAGGGAGTGCGCCTAATCTCAGCTTGTTACCTGTATAAAAGACACCTGTCCACAGAAGCAATCAATCAATCAGATTCCAAACTCTCCACCATGGCCAAGAACAAAGAGCTCTCCAAGGATGTCAGGGACAAGATTTTAGACCTACACAAGGCTGGAATGGGCTACAAGACCATCGCCAAGCAGCTTGGTGAGAAGGTGACAACAGTTGGTGCGATTATTCGTAAATGTATGTTTTTCATCGGCAGGGACTGGGAAACTGGTCAGAATTGAAGGAATGATGGATGGCGCTAAATACAGGGAAATTCTTGAGAGAAACCTGTTTCAGTCTTTCAGAGATTTGAGACTGGGACGGAGGTTCACCTTCCAGCAGGACAATGACCCTAAGCTTACTGCTAAAGCAACACTCGAGTGGTTTAAGGGGAAACAACATTTAAATGTCTTGGAATGGCCTAGTCAAAGCCCAGACCTCAATCCAATTGAGAATCTGTGGTATGACTTAAAGATTGCTGTACACTAGCAGAACCCATCCAACTTGAAGAAGCTGGAGCAGTTTTGCCTTGAAGAATGGGCAAAAATCCCAGTGGCTAGATGTGCCAAGCTTATAGAGACATATCCCAAGAGACTTGCAGCTGTAATTGCTGCAAAAGGGGGTGAATAGTTATGCACGCTCAAGTTTTCTGTTTTTAGTTGTCTTATTTCTTGTTTGTTTCACACACAAAAAAATTTTGCATCTTCAAAGTGGTAGGCATTTTGTGTAAATCAAATGATACAAACCCCCCAAAAAATCAATTTTAATTCCAGGTTGTAAGGCAAGAAAATAGGAAAAATGCCAAGTGGGGTGAATACTTTCGCAAGCCACTGTATGTGTGTCACGTTGTTGTTCTCGAGCCCTGCTATGTGTGCACAAAGAGAGTTTTAAAAAACTGCGGTGTGCGCTGAGCAGATTTAGGCCCGCCCTGCATCCTCATTGGACAATACTGGGCCGACCTGATCCCGCCTTCCACTTTTACCTTGCAACCTCATTGAACATCATTCCACCTGCCAATAAACATTGTCCATCAAGTTAGATTGTTGCCGGCTACTTCCCGTTGTTGCATGAGAGAGGCTATACGGACACGCCTGGTGCCCAAATTGATGACGTATGTCACGCAGCTGAGAGTCGAGTGTGTAGACGAATGGATTCGGTTTAGTTAGTCATCCTGATGAGCCCTTCCCAGTTAGCTAGTTTATCCTGTCTAGCTGGCAACAACAGCAGCATGGCGCTAGTTACAACTTGTAAAATACACATTTTATTTCGTTGGGCGAGGGAGAAATAACTTATAATTTGGTCACCATCTCCAATTTGTTCCATCCCACTTGATTTAATTTTGAGTAGGATAGCAGCCTACACGAGAAATAATTTGTAATGTTGGTAGTAACCATCTGGATGTCACCCTGATACAGTATACACTGCTCAATGGGGAGAGTTTGCGCTGCAAGCTGGCAACACAACACGAGGAGAGTGGCCTTCGCACCTGCTTGAAGCAGTAAGGAGAGGAAAGTAGCTACATAGTGAGCCAATATCAGGCCAGGGTGACAGGTAAAGCATATTTATTGTAGTGATTTTCACAGAAAATTAATTGTAAAAAAAATAAAAAGAACAATTACTCCGATAAAAACTGAATTATTCTGTCGTGACTTGACTTTAACATTAATCTGAAGACTGTTATCTCTAATTACCTAACTATGTTTAATTGTTACTCGATTAAATTAATCATGTAACAATTAACTCATTAGTATCTGGGGCACCACGAGAGCGATTCTTTAAAGAGTTACCATCTCCCGAATTAAACTCTAAAAGGTCTTTACCTATCACATCTATAAACAGTCAACTTATTAATCATAACCTCGTATCATATCATCATTCTGAACAGTCTTAACCTCCTTGCATCTGCAAAAACCCAAGCCTTACTTCTGATTCAGTACTACACAAATTGGTTAAACTTTTTATTTACTAGCTAATTAAATGGGAACACAGGATAAACATACACACTCTGCACCGGTTATTGACTGGAGATTTAATACGCTGAAAACAGGTCCCTAGCAGAATAACATGGCTGCTTGTTAAAGAAGAGATGGAGAGGGAGAGAGACACTTAACCTTGATACATTCAGAAACTACTCTCACCTACTGTACCCATATACTTTGCACACAAACCGCCGCCCGCTTTGAGTAAGAAATCATGAATGTAATTACGTGAAATGCCTGGGTTCGCCGGGGGTCTCGGTGAACAGGGCAGCCTTGGAAAGGGGGTTGGGCCTTTTCGCGGCACACTTGTAAGGCTCTGATTGTCCGAAATGGTTCCAACAAGTCTTCTACTGTTGTCCTTCTTTGTAGTTGTCCGGTATCCAGTGACTTGTCGCGTAGTCCTGAACAGAACTACAGAGTTGATTTTCCTTCCATTCGCTCTTGAAGAGGCTTCTTTGAAGATAGGCTAGCTAGCCGTATCGATGATTCCCCAACGGGGTGATGAGAGTAGCGTAATACGATGGTTTGAGCAGAGTAATAGGATAGTCCTACTTAAATTTGCTTTCGAAGATACTTTACTTAGTACAGCTAATCAGCCGTACCAGTGACTGTCCGGGAGGTGAGTTTATCTTCTTCACCTCGTGTTGAGGTTCAAACCATTTTAAACGTGTAGCTGCTGCTTCACGCTTTTCTGGTCTAATGTGTTTTTTCTTAACCCATAATTTATACACTTTGGTCGAAAGGGGCGGACCCAGCAGGCTGACACGCTCACTAACCTCATTCCGGGGCGGTGACTACTCACTGTACAAAGCTCATGGAAAACAATTATCTCTTATAGCTTCTCAAATCACATCCCTCTCTTAACAAAAATACACATTTTTCATATTAAATGCACAACGCATAGTATGGAAAAGTCATATACAGTACCAGTCAAAAGTTTGGACACACCTACTCATTCAAGGGTTTTTGTTTATTTTTGCTCTTTTCTACATTGTAGATTAATAGTGAAGACATCAAAACTATGAAATAACACATATGGAATCATGTATATATATAACAATATATGCCATTTAGCAGACGCTTTTATCCAAAGCGACTTACAGTCGTGCGTGCATACATTTTTGTGTATGGGTGGTCCCGGGGATCGAACCCACTACCTTGGCGTTACAAGCGCCGTGCTCTACCAGCTGAGCTACAGAGGACCACAGAAAGTGTTAAACAAATCAAAATATATTTTAGATTTTAGATTCTTCAAAGTAGCCACCTGTTACAAGAGGGGGTCGCAGTTCCGGAGCAACCCACTAGGTGTCATCCTCTGACAACCTTAGGCACCTCCTCACTCACAGTCTGGACTAATCAGTATCCTATTGGTGTCACCTGTGTCTACCTGTTCACCTGTGTATTTATGCCCTCACTTCCCTGTGTTCCCTTGCTCAGTTTTCTCTGTTAGTTTCTCTATGTCCAGCAGTACTACTCAGTGTCTGATCGGAGACCAATGTACAGGTACTTGAGAAGTGTTCTCCCTGTTTCGTTATTTGTTTCAGTCGTAGGTAGTATTTCGTATTTTTGCTGTCAGCTGGTTTTTGGAGACTTATTTGCTCCACCTTTCTTTTATCGTGATAAGTCAGTTGTTTTGAATTCTGGCTTCGGGACCACCAGTAATGATCCTTGTTTCACCATCTCTGCCTACTGCCTACTGTATATCCTGTACCGCACCTGGGTGACACCTCACACCAACCCTTACAGCCACCCTATGCCTTGATGACAGCTTTGCACACTCTTGGCATTCTCTCAACCAGCTTCATGAGGAATGCTTTTCCAACAGTCTTGAAGGAGTTCCCACATATGCTGAGCACTTGTTGGCTGCTTTTCCTTCACTCTGCGGTCCAACTCATCCCAAACCATCTCAAATGGGTTGAGGTCGGGTGATTGTGGAGGCCAGGTCATTTGATGCAGCACTCCATCACTCTTCTTCTTGGTCAAATAGCGCTTACACAGCCTGGAGGTGTGTTTTGGGTCATTGTCCTGTTGAAAAACAAATGATAGTACCACTAAGCGCAAACCAGATGGGATGGCGTATTTTATATGTGAGATTATTCAAAGTAGCCACCCTTTGCCTTGATGACATCTTTGCACACTCTTGGCATTCTCTCAACCAGCTTCATGAGGTAGTCACCTGGAATGCATTTCAATAGTAAAAATAAAGAAAAACCCTGGAATGAGTAGGTGTGTCCAAACTTTTGATTGGTATATATATGTGTGTGTTACGGATACAGGTATCCTGTGTGTGTTTTTGTGTTTTCTCTGTATTCCTCTGTATTGCTGCACCACCTGTTTCTGGTTTTTCACTTACACCTCCCATTGTTTTAAAAGCCAGTCAGTTGTGTTTGTAGAGAGAGACTATTTTCCGTATGTGAGTATGGATAATGTGGTGTCCTGTGTTTTGTGTACTCACTCATTTGCTGGTTACTCTGTTTGGTAACTTTGTTGTGTGTTTCTGGGAAAAGGGGGATTTAAGCAAGTTGCCCTTGGGCATACATTACCCGTAGGAAGAAAATTGTCTAAAAATACTAGTTAGACCTGAGCGGACCACCCACTGTAATTTTTGTATGATTAGCAGTAGCTTAGCGGTTCTTGAGGCAGGCAAGATCAGTTTAGTTTTTTGTAACACTATTGTTTCATTTCTTGGGTCCTGCTCAGCCCTTTTTCCCAAACCTTTACTGTGTGTTCAAAATATTTTTTTTATGTTTGACGGTAGCTTATGGTTGTCGGTGTATTTTTTGTTCTCACTGTTTCCATGTCACAATTCTAATTTGCATAAATTATGTTACGGGTCTCTTGTCCATCCACCCTAGACATTTAAAGCCACGGGGTTCGTAACAGTGTGTATATATATATATATATAAATAAACATAATGTATATGAATAGAAAAGGTGTGTACAGCAATAGTTATATAGGATGAGCCATGACTAGAATACAGTATAAAGTGGGTAAAACAGTATGTAAACATTATTAAAGTGACCAGTGTTCAATGACTCTGTACATAGGGCAGCAGTCTCTAAGGTGCATGGTAGAGTACCGGGTGGTAGCCGGTAGTGACTAAGGCTAGTTGTGACTGTTTAACAATCTGATGGCCTGGAGATAGAAGCTGTTTCTCAGTCTTTTGGTCCCAGCTTTGATGCACCTGTAGGGTCTCTGCCTTCTAAATGGTAGCGGGGTGAACAGGCCATGGCTCGGGTGGCTAAAGTCCTTGATGATCTTCTTGTGACACCGGGTGCTGTAGATGTCCTGGAGGGCAGGCAGTGTGCCCCCGGTGATGCGTTGGGCTGACCACACCACCCTCTGGAGAGCCTTGCGGTTGTGGATGGTAGAATTGTCGTAAAAGGCGATGATACAGCCCGACTGGATGCTCTCATTGGTGCATCTTTAGAAGTTTGTGAGGGTCTTAGGGGCCAAGCTGAATTTATTCAGCTTCCTGAGGTTGAAGAGGCGTTGTTGTGTGAATGGACCATTTCAGGTTGTCAGTGATGAGCACGCCAAGGAACTTGAAGCTTTTGACCCTCTCCACTGCGGCCCCATCATTGTGGATGGGGCGAACTCTCTCTGCTGTCTTCTGTAGTCCACGATCAGCTCCTTCGTTTTGTTGATGTTGAGGGAAGTGGCTATTTTCTGCGACCACTCCACCAGGACCCTAACCTCCTCCCTGTAGGCGGTCTCGTTGTTGGTAATCAGTCCTACCACTATTGTGTCTTCCGCATACTTGATGATTGAGTTGGAGACGTGCGTAGCCACGCAGTCATGGGTGAACAGGGAGTACAGGAGGTGGCTGAGCACGCACCCCTGTGGGGTCCAAGTGTTGAGGAGAAGCGTGGCAGAGTTGTTGCCTACCTTCACCACATGGGGTCGGCCCATCAGGAAGTCCAGGACCCAGCTGCACAGGGAGGGGTTCAGACCCAGGGCCCTGAGCTTAGTGATGAGCTTGGAGGGCACTATGGCTGAAGGCGATGACCAGCATTCTTACATAGGTATTTCTCTTGTCCAGGGGGGATAGGGCAGTGTGCAGTGCAATGGCAATTGCGTCGTCCGTGGATCTGTTGGGGCGTTATGCGAATTGTAGTGAGTCTAGGGTGTCGGGTAAGGTGGTGGGGATATGGTCCTTAAATAGCCTCTAAAAGCACTTCATGATGACAGAAGTGAGTGCTATGGGGCGATAGTCATTTAGTTCAATTACCTTCGCTTTCTTGGGTACATAAACAATGGTGGACATCTTGAAGCAATTGGGGACAACAGACTGGGATATGGAGAGATTGAATATGTCCATAAACACTCCAGCCAGCTGGTCTGCACATGCTCTGAGGACACGGCTTGGGATGCCGTCTGGGCCAGCAGCCTTGTTAGGGTTAACACACTTAACTGACTTACTCATGTCGGCAATGGCGAACGAGAGCACACAGTCCTTGTAAGCGTGGGGGCCCGCATCGGTGGCTCGATGTTGTTTTCTTCGAAGCGGGTAAAGAAGGTGTTTAGCTCGTCCGGGAGCGAGGCGTAGGTGTCGATGACATGGCTGGCTTTCACTTAAGAAACCGTGATTGTCTGGAGTCCCTGCCACATACATTTTGTGTCTGAGCCGTTGAATTGAGACTCCACTTTGTCCCTGTACTGTCGTTTTGCCTCTTTGATTGCCTTATGGAGGTTGTAGCTGGTCTGTTTGTACACGTCCATGTTCCTAGTCACCTTGCCATGGTTAAATGTGGTGGTTTGCGCTTTCAGTTATGCGTGAATGCTGCCATCTATCCATGGATTTTGGTTTGGATAAGTTCTAATCGTCACAGTGGGAACAGTATGCACTTCATGATGAACCCCGTCACCGACTCAGTGTATACAGTTGAAGTCGGAAGTTTACATACACTTAGGTTGGAGTCATTAAAACTAGTTTTTCGACCACTCCACACATTTCTTGTTAACAAACTATAGTTTTGGCAAGTCGGTTAGGACATCTACTTTGTGCATGACATAAGTAATTTTTCCACCAATTGTTTACAGACAGATTATTTCACTTATAATTCACTGTATCACAATTCCAGTGGGTGAGAAGTTTACATACACTAAGTTGAAAATTCCAGAAAATGAGGTTATGGCTTTAGAAGCTTCTGATAGGCTAATTGACATCATTTGAGTCAATTGGAGGTGCACCTGTGGATGTATTTCAAGGCCTACCTTCAAACCCACTGCCTTTTTGCTTGACATCATGGGAAAATCAAAAGAAATCAACCAAGACCTCAGAAAAAAAATGGTAGACCTCCACAAGTCTGGTTCATCCTTGGGAGCAATTTCCAAACACCTGAAGGTACCACGTTCATCTGTACAAACAATAGTACGCAAGTATAAACACCATGGGACCACGCAGCCGTCATACCGCTCAGGAAGGAGACGCGTTCTGTCTCCTAGAGATGAACATACTTTGGTGCGAAAAGTGCAAATCAATCCCAGAACAACAGCAAAGGACCTTGTGAATATGCTGGAGGAAACAGGTACAAAAGTATCTATATCACAGTAAAATGAGCCCTATATCGACATAACCTGAAAGGCCGCTCAGCAAGGAAGAAGCCATTGCTCCAAAACCGCCATAAAAAAGCCAAACTACGGTTTGCAACTGCACATGGGGACAAAGATTGTACTTTTTGGAGAAATGTCCTCTGGTCTAATGAAACAAAAATAAAACTGTTTGGCCATAATGACCATCGTTGTGTTTGGAGGAAAAAGGGGGTGCTTGCAAGCCGAAGAACACCATCCCAACCGTGAAGAACAGCGGTGGCAGCATCATGCTGTGGGGGTGCTTTGCTGCAGGAGGGACTGGTGCACTTCACAAAATAGATGGCATCATGAGGAAGGAAAATTATGTGGATATATTGAAGCAACATCTCAAGAGATCAGTCAGGAAGTTAAAGCTTGGTCGCAAATGGGTCTTCCAAATGGACAATGACCCCAAGCATACATCCAAAGTTGTGGCAAAATGGCTTAAGGACAACAAAGTCAAGGTATTAGAGTGGCCATCACAAAGCCCTGACCTCAATCCTATAGAACATTTGTGGGCAGAACTGAAAAAGCATGTGCGAGCAAGGAGGCCTACAAACCTGACTCAGTTACACCAGCTCTGTCAGGAGGAATGGGCCAAAATTCACCCAACTTATTGTGGGAAGCTTGTGGAAGGCTACCCGAAACGTTTGACCCAAGTTAAACAATTTAAAGGCTACCAAATACTAATTGAGTGTATGTAAACTTCTGACCCACTGGGAATGTGATGAAAGAAATAAAAGCTGAAATAAATAATTCTCTCTACTATTATTCTGACATTTCACATTCTTAAAATAAAGGGGTGATCCTAACTGACCTAAAACAGGGAATGTTTACTAGGATTAAATGTCAGGAATTGTGAAAAACTGAGTTTAAATGTATTTGGCTAAGGTGTATGTAAACTTCCGACTTCAACTATACATCTATACCAGGGTTATTCAACTCTTACCCTTCGAGGCATGGAGCCTGCTGGTTTTCTGTTCTACCTGATAATGAATTGCACCCACCTGGTGTCCCAGGTCTAAATCAGTCTCTGATTAGATGGGAACAATGAAAAAAAGGAGTGGAACTGGATTCGAGGTCCAGAGTTGTGTTTGAGGGGTCTATACTATTTTCCTCAGATTTCCTTTATTAAAGTCCCCAGCTAAAATAAATGCGACCTCAGGATATGCGGTTTCCAATTTGTACATAGTCCAGTGTAGTTCCTTGAGAGCCGTTGCGGTGTCGGCTTGGGGGGGAATATACACGGCAGTGACGATGACCAAAGAAGATTATCTCCGGAGGTAATGCGGTCGGCATTTGATGGTGAGGTATTCCAGATTGAGAGAACAAAAGGACTTGAGTTCCTCTAGGTTACCACAATCACAACCATGAGTTGTTAATCATGAAACAAACCCCTCCACATTTCTTTTTGCAGGAGAGATCTTTCTTCCTGTCCGCGCGATGGATGGAGAACCCCGCTGGCTGAATGGATGGGGACAATATATCCAGAGAGAGCCATAATTCCGTAAAACAGAGTATGTTACGGTCCCTGATGTCTCTCTGGAAGGAGATCCTCGCCCTGAGATCGTCTACTTTATTGTCCAGGGACTGAACGTTAGCAAGTACTATACTTGGAAGCGGTGGATGGTATGCGCGTCATCTGAATCTGACAAGGACCCACTACTTCTACCTCTTCTCTGGCATCAGCGTTTTGGTGCAGCCCCCGGGATGAATAGAGCTGCCTCGGGAAGTTCAAACAAAGGATCCAGGTCAGGGAAGTCGAATATCTGCTCGAATTTCTGGTGAGTGACTGCCGATCTAATATCCCAAAGTTATTTACGGCTGTAGGTAATAATACATTAAACAATTTGTGTAAATAATGTAAGAAATAACACCCAAAAAAATATATATATATACTGCAGACTTGGCTAGATGCCAGAAACAGGGCGACCGTGTCTGTGGGTGCCATCTTGTGTGTGTTTTCATAAAAAAGTGGCTAAATTGTTTAAATGGCGCCGGGAGTACTTGCTACTGTGATTCCTGAAATAAAGAGCCTGTTGGAGTATTTTTCGAATGCAAATGTATCTTTTGTTACATTGTTTGCTAGCTCATAATATAGCTAGCTAACATACATTTCAAGAAAACAAGTTACATCAACTGGCAAGCTGGCTAGCTAGCGTTAGCAATGGTTGGTGGTCAATCTCATTGACCACCAACCATTGCTAACGCTAGCTAGCCAGCTTGCCAGTTAATGTAACTTGCTTTCTTGAAATGTATGTTAGCTAGCTATATTATGAATACAACTATCATCTGCTGTGGACATCAGGATAAGACTTGAGCGCACTAGTTAGCTCCAAAAGTGGTTATAGCTTTGACTGCATGACAGTTTATTCAGAGTCATCCAGTGGCTAGCCACACTAGAAACTTCATTGTACCAGGTTCCCGTGAAGCAATTGTAATGACAGTCCACCAAAACATACCCGACAGTCTCCTGATTATCAAGGGGTAGTAATGTTATTGTGGATTAAAAACACAGTTTGAGATCATTGTGAGGGGGTTTCTCCAGTAGTTTGAATGGGGAATGGAGCTTCCTGGGAAAATGTTGTCTGAGGTTGCAACAGTAACCAAGGGAGGCAGGGCTTAGCAAAGGGTCACCTGGAATTCCTCCAATCAGAAACAAGCTATAGTGATGAAAACCAACATGTGCCCATTTAGGTTATCTCTCTGCTTGAAACATTTCAGCCAAATATCTTGCTATTTGCAGGTTTTGTTTTATAGTCAAATCTTCGTTTTTTAGGAGTGAAAGTAATTTTTTCCACTCGCTGTATTTTTATTCTACTGTCCTGAGCCTAATGTCCAAGAATCCAAACTAGTGTAATTTTTCATTACTATATGTTGGTTAAACCTTGACATGATTGACACAGGTCAATGATCTTGTCTCTTGTGAGGAATATGAGGTTTTTCATGGGTTTTGGGCAATTGTGAGTGAGTGAGAGAGAGAGCGAGAGCATGCATGCAGTTGTGTGTAACAGTGGAATGGCCTGATTACAGTCGTCCATCAGAGTTTGACGGCTGGGAACTGGTGCATCCTGGGAAACGGAACGTGAGCGGGGTAACCATGACGTAGTCATCAGATTCCAGGGTGACGTTTCCCACAAGACTACTCTTCAATCATAAATTAGAAGTTGACATTGGCAAGACAGCACAAACAGATCTACTTTCATGCAACACTTATAAGTAACACTTTTCCTTATAAAAGTGTGTGATATGTTAAAAGTTGTGTTAGTGTAGTATTTAAGATATCCTTGCTCCATTCCCTGAACTAACACCCTTGACTCACAGTGTGATGAACAATAACAAGGTTAGGACCTTTCTCAGTGGACTACTAAGTTACTGCCATGGCGTTAACTACATACACTATATATACAAAGTATGTGGACACCCCTTCAAATTAGTGGATACGGACAAACATTGGCAGTAGAATAGCATTCCTGAAGACCTCAGTGACTTTCAACGTGGCACCGTCATAGGATGCTACCTTTCCAACAAGTCAGTTCGTCATGCCCTGCTAGAACTGCCCCGGTCAAGTGCTGTTATTTTGAAGTGGAAACATCTACGAGCAACAACGGCTCAGACGTGAAGTGGTAGACCACACAAGCTCACAGAATGGGACAGCCGAGTGCTGAAGCGCGTAGCGCGTAAAAATCGTCTGTACTCGGTTAAAACACTCACTACCGAGTTCCAAACTGCCTCTGGAAGCAACATCAGCACAAAAACTGTTCGTCGGGAGCTTCATGAAATGGGTTTCCATGGCCAAGCAGCCGCACACAAACCTAAGATCACCATGCGCAATGCCAAGCGTCGGCTGGAGTGATGTAAAGCTCGCCGCCATTGGGCTCTGGAGCAGTGAAAACGCGTTCTCTGGAGTGATGAATCACCCTTCACCATCTGGCAGTCCAACGGACAAATCTGGGTTTGGCGGATGCCAGGAGAATGCTACCTGCCCGAATGCATAGTGCCAACTGTAAGGTTTGTTGGAGGAGGAATAATGGTCTGAGACTGTTTTTCATTGTTCGGGCTAGGCCCCTTAGTTCCACTGAAGGGAAATCTTAATGCTACAGCCAGTGTTGTAGTACTCGAGTTCAGTCTCGAGACCACCTTTTGAGTGTCTCGGTCTTGTCTTGGTGTCAGATACATTTGTACTTGGTTTCGGACAATGAGGACTCGTAATTTCTTCCAGAAACCAGCCAAGACCAGCGGAGTAAAACACTCATAATTATCAGCTTCCTTTCAGTCAGCGCATAAAACTGCTTCACCAGGCCAAATATATACACTCCTTTCTTGAAACATTAATACCTGCAGCCTTTATATCTAGTATAGACATGTTTGAATTTGAACCTATTGGGCATTCAGTGTGTGACAGGTTTGTGATGCTGAAAGGACAGCAACCATAATACCAGCACACTCATGTAGAGTGCACTTTTTGTAAAACACAAAGGACCAGTGGCGTAGTGGAGGCTATACACAGGTATACGCCGTATACCCACTTTTTTTTATGGGCATATCAAAGTAGTGTAGGGGAGGTATACAACTTATCAATTATGTAGTACAATAGAGAAATCATGCACAAAGTAGCCTACACAATCTCAAAGCACGTGAAATATATTCACCTGCGCGCCAGCACACATAGCCTAGTATCAGCGGAATATCATCTGCAGGCAGCAAGAGCGCACAGCTCTCGACTGGTTTTGGCATGGAGCAGCTCACAGAAGAATGACATCGGTAGCTGGTAGGATAGGTAGGAAAGACGTTTCAACTTATGATATCTACCAGTAAATGCTAACTAAGGCAACAATGGGTATGCAAACCAGGTACTGAAAAAGTTTGGTGCAAAGTTTGGTTAGTAGCCTATTTGTGATGCACAATTCAGTCATCATGCTCCGTTTGCATCAAGTGCATAGGCATGGGTGGGCCTGGGTGGACACTGGCCCACCCACTGGGGAGCCAGGAGTACCCAATCAGATTGAGCAAAAACAAAAAAAGAATACATAATTATTACAAAAATACTCCTCAGCACCCCCACCCACCACATAATATTTTGTGGATTTTTCCCAGACCTCCAAAATGGTCTCCTGATGTGGTTTAAGCATTGTTGTGGACTTAGCACATCACATTTTTGATTTTGAGAGTGCAAATCTGAAAAAGATATAGGAAAACGTATTAAAAAACATAGGAAAACATAGGATTTTTCACACAGGAGTGTATATATTTTGCCTGGTGCCTTTCCTTTGCTGTGCAGGCTGTTTGGGAAATATTTGGCAAAATGTGAGTATACCCACTTCTCTAGGCACCACTACACCACTGCATAGGGCCGATGGAAAGACAGCAGTCACACACAGCATGATGTTAAGGATAAGCAGTCCATCAACTCTGACATAATAAGCCAGTAGGTCCCAATCATAAGAATACAAAAACACAACCTTTAGGCTAAGCATTTCCTAATCGAAATGTACAACTATTACTTCCCATTGCAGAAAACATTTCACATTTAGCACACAAAGTAACCGGTGACCTAAAGTTTAAATGCAACAATGTTTCACACACAAGTTATTTTAAAAGTGATGGCTAACAACGCGAGCTCCAATAAAAAACACAGTTCCACTCATCAGATGATGATCATTTTAAACTTGTTCAAAGTTATTTTTGAAAACAAATTAGCAAACACATCCTCTTCGATAACACCTGCTGTAGCTGCTGCAAACTAGCCTTCAACAAAAGACAGCTAGCTAGACCTTGGGAAAACTACTGCTCGCTTGCAGTGACCTGTTGGCCTTTGAGAAGGCAGAGGTTTCCATATGTTTCTTGTAAAAACGTCTTATCCATTACCCACTTTTGTTTTTACCACTACATCACTGATATTAATACAGAATCGTAAGTAATATTCAAATAATTTATGTGATTGAGATAATACGATCATCTTTGTGCTCAATTGACGTCTGTTTGTGCAGAGCTTGATTAGTAATGCCTAGGAATACAAACGTGAACTCTGTAATTTGAGAAAATAGATATCTATGAGAAGAGATTATGATTTTATGGAATTCATCATTACAACTGACTGAACAGTCACTGATGATACGTGTCAGAGTTAATAATTTCTCATATTTCCGTCCTTTCAGTGGTATAACATTACAATTGTATAGCTAATAGGCTATGTGTTTGTAGATCGACTGAGGTGAATGAACCTACAGCAGTCAAGGTGATAATGCCCGGGGTCATTTTTGCTTGTTTTTGCTGTTCTCCAAATAGCATTTTTTTGTTTGTTTTATAATTGTATATAAATGCATTAAATGAGCTTCACCTTTCAAAAAAGTGTGTTATGCATCATGTTGTGGGTAGACCCCCCCTTCCGGACCTCACTCAAACCCTGGTTATGGCTCTGGTTACTGCCTTCTACATAAGTGTGTTTATTTATCACCCTGTCCAGTCCAAATCACTGCCTCTCACTTAACTTCATTTTTTCTTATCAAGATTACACATTAGACAGCAGCTTATACAGTAGGTGAACACAATATGGTGGGAAACTGACTTTGGCTCAGGGTTGTGTTCATTTTGAATTAAAGCTAGTGAATTCAGGAAGTAAACTGAAATTCTATTCAATAATTAAAAAATTGGCATATTTTTTTTAATGACCTCTCAATCAGCTGAAATTTAGAAGCTTTTTATGTCAATTATTTATTAAAATTTTGGGGTTTTAAATTGAAATCACTTCCTGAATTAACTGACAACAATTTGAAATGACCCCGACCCTGCTTGGGGTCAATTAATTCCATAGTGTGGACAAAAGTATAACACATCTAACATAAAATAACTAACCAAGACTTGATAATCAATTGATTAGTTGAAACGTGTGTTGGTGCTGGGCTGGAACCAAAATGTGCATCTCCTGGGGACATAAAAACATTTCAGTCCTTGAATTCATCTGCCAATAACAAATTGGCCACCCCTGCTACCATATTCTCACCTTGGTGGTCATCCTCGATAGGGAAGAAATGTAGTTGTTTGAGAGTAATCAGACGTTGATCATAACTAATTGTAAATTCAAAGGGATGTGAGACAGCAGCAGTCTTTGAGGACGATGTGGGTGTGGTGGACCATGCGGTGGGACCACCTCATAAAGTCATAATAATAATATGCCATTTAGCAGACGTTTTTATCCAAAACGACTCACAGTCATGTGTGCATGCATTTTTACGTATGGGTAATCCCGGGGATCGAACCCACTACCCTGGCGTTACAAGCGCCATGCTCTACCAATTGAGCTACAGAGGACCACATAATGAAGGAATCCTTACAAGAGCTACCAGTATGTGTATTGCAACACATCGATACATTTAGTAATTGACAGATTTACTGCTGAGATGTGAGACGCTTCACACATGGTAAGTCGTAAGTGTCTTGCTCCCACACAGTAGGCCTAATGGAATGTGGTTAGTCATGACATTTGGTCAGTGGGTAACTCCCATGCAAATGACTGCTGATCTGATGGGAATTGACCATGAATTAACAACTAATGAATTTACGAATGCGCAATACCTGCTGAATATGACCGGTGTCAGTAAACGTAGACAAAAAAAGTAATAGTTAGTCAAGAACGCTCTACATAACATGTAAGCAGTCTAACCAGCTCTGCTACGGCGAGTAAAATGGTCAGAGTGAGGTGTTCTCTCATTTGTGTCTGGAAGTAGCTAGCTAGCAAACAAGCCAACTTTAGCCAGTTAGCTTGGGTGCTTGATTGGGATAAGCATGCATTGGCAGGCAAGCTGCGGAAGGAAGAGGAGGCTGCAATTTTTACGGCCAACTAGCTGAAAAAGTTTGTGGCTTTTGACAAATGTGTTATAATAATCTAAAGTAAACACACAGTCCAGCTCAAAGTGAATGATGGAAGGCCCATGTGGCAAATGGCTTGTTTGTATAAAGGCCTACTGTAGCTCTGATTGGCTATAGCGACTGGACAAGACATATATTTTTATTCGGTTTTATTTACTGCAGTGTCTATAAATTGTCCAAACGCACGGCTGCTTTCCTACTCTATATTGCTATAGAATTTTCACAAATGCCTTAGTATACATCATTTCCAAACATTCTAAGAATTTATGAAAACGTGAAAATGACCATATCTAAGTGGTTCGCTTGTCAGAAAATGTGTCATATTCTTCCTGGGGGTTGCTAAAATGCTGTCAATTCCACTTTAAATGCAACAATGTTTCACACACATAAGTTATTTTCAAAGAGATGGCTAACAACAGCAAGCGCGCTACAATTAAAAAACACAGTTCCACTCCCCAGATGATGAACTTCTTGTTGAAAGTTATTCTTGAAAGGGAGAAGCTAACAAATTAGCAACAACATCCTCTTTGATAACACCTGCTGCAGCCGCTGCAAACTAGATGACATCAAAAGCTAGCTAGCTAGACTGTGGGAAAACTACTGGTCGCTGTTGCGCAGTGACCTGTTGGCCTTTGAGAAGGCAGAGGTTTCCATATGTTTTTTGTAAAAACGGTTGAATGGCAGATGCCTTTATCTAGCTTCTGATCGCCTAGCCAATTGCTGACTTAGCTAACTAGATTTATCTCCCCAGAGAACAGCAAAGAAAAATCCTGATTGGATCTTTTTTTCTCTTCAACGTTAACCCTTTCGTTTCCAACAAAAACTGAAGAGATTAAAGCAGAACATCATTGAAAATAATATTATTATAATATTATTATAATCATTATTTTATAAATCCTTAGCCCTTCTCTGAAGGCGTAGAAGGCCCATTGTTCTCCACTGTGTTTGGGATAGTAATAATTTGTAGAGTGGCTCTATTTTCCCTCAGCATGCTTAAATTATTCACTATTTTGAATGTCTAAAGAAACCATATATTATTCACTATTTTGAATGTCTAAAGAATCCATATGTTGTTCTGAAATATGAACACAGAAATACTTGACATTTTGAACTCTTATTATGGTGGTGATTTGACAAAATTGTAATCATAGTCTTGAATTGGCATTTTTCTGGTCTCGGTCTTGACTTGGTCTCAGACCCCTTGTCCCCATACCGGTCTCGTTCTTGACTCAGTCCCCCCCCACCGGACTCAATTTGCTGCGGTCTTGGTCTTGAATCAGTCTCGCTTTAGGTGGTCTCGAACACAACACTATCTAAAATAAAAATATGTGTGAAGATTATGTCTTGAGTATCATTTAAAATGTTGAGACAAGAAGAAGGGGAGAGGTGTGTGTGGCGATGATATACAGTTGAACTCGGAAGTTTACATACACTTAGTTTGGAGTCATTCAAACCCGTTTTTCAACCACGCCACAAATTTCTGTTAACAAACGATAGTTTTGGCAAGTCGGTTAGGACATCTACTTTGTGCATGACACAAGTAATTTTTCCAACAATTGTTTACAGACAGATTATTTCACTTAGAATTCACTGTATCACAATTCCAGTGGGTCAGAAGTTTACATACACTAAGTTGACTGGGCCTTTAAACAGCTTGGAAAATTCCAGAAAATTATGTCATGTCTTTAGAAGCTTCTGATAGGCTAATTGACATCCTTTGAGTCAATTGGAGGTGTACCTGTAGATGTATTTCAAGGCCTACCTTCAAACTCAGTGCCTCTTTAATTGACATCATGAGAAAATCAAAAGAAATCAGCCAAGACCTCAGATAAAATTTGGTAGACCTCCACAAGTCTGGTTCATCCTTGGGAGCAATTTCCAAATGCCTGAAGGTACCACGTTCATCTGTACAAACAATAGTACGCAAGTATAAACACCATGGGACCACGCAGCCGTCATACCGCTCAGGAAGGAGAGGCGTTCTGTCTCCTAGAGATGAACGTACTTTGGTGCGAAAAGTGCAAATCAATCCCAGAACAACAGCAAAGGACCTTTTGAATATGCTGGAGGAAACAGGTACAAAGTATCTATATCCACAGTAAAACAAGTCCTATATCGAGTGGCGCAGCGGTCTAAGGCACTGCATCCCAGTGCTTGAGGCGTCACTACAGACCCCCTGGTTCGATTCCAGGCTGTATCACAACCGGCCGTGATTGGGAGTCCCATAGGGCGGTGCACAATTAGCCCAGTGTCGTCCGGGTTTGGACGGTGTAGGCGGTCATTGTAAATAGGAATTTGTTCTTAACTGACTCGCCTAGTTAAATAAAGGTAAAAAAAAAAAAACGGCCGTGATTGCGAGTCCCATAGGGTGGCGCACAATTGGCCCAGCGTCGTCCGGGTTTGGCCGGTGTAGGCCGTCATTGTAAATAAGAATTTGTTCTTAACTGACTTGCCTAGTTAAATAAATAAATAAATAAAATAAAAACGTGAAAGGCCGCTCAGCAAGGAAGAAGCCACTGCTCCAAAACCGCCATAAAAAAGCCAGACTACGGTTTGCAACTGCACATGGGGACAAAGATCGTACTTTTTGGAGAAATGTCCTCTGGTCTGATAAAACAAAAATAGAACTGTTTAGCCATAATGAAAATCGTTATGTTTGGAGGAAAAAAGGGGTTGCTTGCAAGCCGAAGAACACCATCCCAACCGTGAAGCACGGGGGTGGCAGCATCATGTTGTGGGGGTGCTTTGCTGCAGGGGGCACTGGTGCACTTAACAAAATAGATGGCATCATGAGGAAGGAAAATTATGTGTGGGCAGAACTGAAAAAGTGTGTGCGAGCAAGGAGGCCTACAAACCTGACTCAGTTACACCAGCTCTGTCAGGAGGAATGGGCCAAAATTCACCTAACTTATTGTGGGAAGCTTGTGGAAGGCTACCCGAAACGTTTGACCCAAGTTAAACAATTTAAAGGCAATGCTACCAAATACTAATTGAGTGTATGTAAACTTCTGACCCACTGGGAATGTTATGAAAGAAATAAAAGCTTAAATAAATCATTCTCTCTACTATTATTCGGACATTTCACATTCTTAAGATAAAGCGGTGATCCTAACTGACCTAAGACATGGCATTTTTACCAGGATTAAATGTCAAAACTGAGTTTAAATGTATTTGGCTAAGGTGTATGTAAACTTCCGACTTCAACTGTAGGTGTCTCTCTTCAGAATGGCTCAGCTGTCTACCACCAGTTATTGTGCATTCATTGTCTCATTGTGTGAATTGTTTAACTCTTTAAAAAAAAACGGTATTATTACATGTCACCAGTAGTAAATGTACCGTTAATCCCTGTCATTTGGTTACATTCATTTCTGTTAATGCATGTATTAATTACAGTCATTTACCATTCTCATTATCTGAGTGGAAATGTTGTTTGCAGAGTTCACAACCTGCTACACTTGTAATAAACCAGTTTTGGTTTATTTCATAACAGTGGAGGCTCCTCAGAGGAGGAAGGGGAGGACCATCCTCCTCAGTGAATTTCATACAAATAAAAATAGTGAAACATAAAAAAAAGTTAGCCTTGAAGGTCTACAGTAGCCTCAGCAGCACTCTATAAGGTAGCACCATGGTGTAGCCAGAGGACAGCTAGCTTCTATCCTCCTCTGGGTACATTGACTTCAATAAAAAATCTAGGAGGCTCATGGTTCTCACCCCCTTCCATAGACTTACACAGTAATTATGAAAACTTCCGGAGGACGTCCTTCAACCTATTAAAGCTCTTGCAGCATGAACTGACATGTTGTTCAACCACTCAAAGGATCAGAGAATGAATCTAGTACTGAAAGCATAAGCTACAGGTAGCTAGCACTGTAGTGCATAACATGTGGTGATTAGTTGACTCAAAGAGAGAGAAAGACAATAGTTGAACAGTTTTTAACAAATTAATTCCTTCCAAAATTCAGGAGAAGCAAGAGAGAGAGAGAGAGAGCTAGCTAGCTATATTTGGTTGCTTATAAAAGCAGATGTTTTACTCCAGCAGCAACCAGCTGAGGAGCAGCAGGAGAAATCCTGCTCAAAATAGGCTCTGTATGCTGTACAGGTGTGATGGTTGTGTTGGATAAATAAGATACAGTGGGGAAAAAAAGTATTTAGTCAGCCACCAATTGTGCAAGTTCTCCCACTTAAAAAGATGAGAGAGGCCTGTAATTTTCATCATAGGTACACGTCAACTATGACAGACAAGATGAGAAAAATAATTCCTGAAAACCACATTGTAGGATTTTTAACTAATTTATTTGCAAATTATGGTGGAAAATAAGTATTTGGTCAATAACAAAAGTTTCTCAATACTTTGTTATATACCCTTTGTTGGCAATGACACAGGTCAAACGTTTTCTGTAAGTCTTCACAAGGTTTTCACACAATGTTGCTGGTATTTTGGCCCATTCCTCCATGCAGATCTCCTCTAGAGCAGTGATGTTTTGGGGCTGTCGCTGGGCAACACGGACTTTCAACTCCCTCCAAAGATTTTCTATGGGGTTGAGATCTGGAGACTGGCTAGGCCACTCCAGGACCTTGAAATGCTTCTTACGAAGCCACTCCTTCGTTGCCCGGGCGGTGTGTTTGGGATCATTGTCATGCTGAAAGACCCAGCCACGTTTCATCTTCAATGCCCTTGCTGATGGAAGGAGGTTTTCACTCAAAATCTCACGATACATGGCCCCATTCATTCTTTCCTTTACACGGATCAGTCGTCCTGGTCCCTTTGCAGAAAAACAGCCCCAAAGCATGATGTTTCCACCCCCATGATTCACAGTAGGTATGGTGTTCTTTGGATGCAACTCAGCATTCTTTGTCCTCCAAACACGACGAATTGAGTTTTTACCAAAAAGGTATATTTTGGTTTCATCTGACCATATGACATTCTCCCAATCCTCTTCTGGATCATCCAAATGCACTCTAGCAAACTTCAGACGGGCCTGGACATGTACTGGCTTAAGCAGGGGGACACGTCTGGCACTGCAGGATTTGAGTCCCTGGCGGCGTAGTGTGTTACTGATGGTAGGCTTTGTTACTTTGGTCCCAGCTCTCTGCAGGTCATTCACTAGGTCCCCCCGTGTGGTTCTGGGATTTTTGCTCACCGTTCTTGTGATCATTTTGACCCCACGGGGTGAGATCTTGCGTGGAGCCCCAGATCGAGGGAGATTATCAGTGGTCTTGTATGTCTTCCATTTCCTAATAATTGCTCCCACAGTTGATTTCTTCAAACCAAGCTGCTTACCTATTGCAGATTCAGTCTTCCCAGCCTGGTGCAGGTCTACAATTTTGTTTCTGGTGTCCTTTGACAGCTCTTTGGTCTTGGCCATAGTGGAGTTTGGAGTGTGACTGTTTGAGGTTGTGGACAGGTGTCTTTTATACTGATAACAAGTTCAAACAGGTGCCATTAATACAGGTAACGAGTGGAGGACAGAGGAGCCTCTTAAAGAAGAAGTTACAGGTCTGTGAGAGCCAGAAATCTTGCTTGTTTGTAGGTGACCAAATACTTATTTTCCACCATAATTTGCAAATAAATTCATAAAAAATCCTACAATGTGATTTTCTGGAGAAAAAAAATCTCAATTTGTCTGTCATAGTTGACGTGTACCTGTGATGAAAATTACAGGCCTCTCTCATCTTTTTAAGTGGGAGAACTTGCACAATTGGTGGCTGACTAAATACTTTTTTTCCCCACTGTACATGATGACTAACCAAAATACACACAGGCCAATTTATTTCCACAAAACTATGCAAATTAACCTATAGACCAGTAAGCATGACGGTCAAATGTATTTCCATCGACTGGTATTTCAATCAATGAATAAAAAGCATTATTTTGCTATGGGATTTTCTTTCTCCCGGTCATTTTGGATGCAGCAGTTTTATTTATAGGCAATTCATTTTTTTATTGGCCAAAAGCCGGCTAACTGAAACCCTGGCGCCATGCCAATGGTAGCCTAGGCTGTAGGGCAGGCTAGTTTATTTAGCAGACAAGATATGCTTATAAATCCTCTGTCATTATTTCATATGATTTTATAGTAAGAACAATATAATTGAATTTAGCTGAATACAATAGAAATGATATTTTCCCCATTCCCGAGTGAGTACCATATGAGTGGCTATGTTGAGCATTAAAGGGATCATTTGAAACAGGTCCTATAGGCCTACACTAGATTGAGAGTTATTTGGCAACTTTAGTTGTGAATTATACAAACCTTAGAATGTCTTCGAAATCAAAATATATATGAAATCAAATCAAATTGTATTTGTCACATGCACCGAATACAACAGGTGTAGACCTTACCTTGAAATGCTTACTTATAAGCCCTTACTTACAAGCCCTTAACCAACAATGCAGTTTTAAGAAAATAGAGTTAAGAAAATATATACTAAATAAACTAAAGTAAAAAATAAAATAAAAAGTTACACAATTAAGTAACAATAATGAGGCTATATATAGGGGGTACCGGTACAGAGTCAATGTGCAGCGGTACAGGTTAGTCAAGGTAATTTGTACATGCAGGTAGGGATAAAGTGACTATGCATACGGTGAGGGAAAAAAGTATTTGATCCCCTGCTGATTTTGTACGTTTGCCTACTGACAAAGACATGATCAGTCTATAATTTTAATGGTAGGTTTATTTGAACAGTGAGAGACAGAATAACAACAAAAAATTCCAGAAAAACGCATGTAAAAAATGTTATAAATTGATTTGCATTTTAATGAGGGAAATAAGTATTTGACCCCTCTGCAAAACATGACTTAGTACTTGGTGGCAAAACCCTTGTTGGCAATCACAGAGGTCAGACGTTTCTTGTAGTTGGCCACCAGGTTTGCACACATCTCAGGAGGGATTTTGTCCCACTCCTCTTTGCAGATCTTCTCCAAGTCATTAAGGTTTCGAGGCTGATGTTTGGCAACTCGAACCTTCAGCTTCCTCCACAGATTTTCTATGGGATTAAAGTCTGGAGACTGGCTAGGCCACTCCAGGACCTTAATGTGCTTCTTCTTGAGCCACTCCTTTGTTGCCTTGGCCGTGTGTTTAGGGTCATTGTCATGCTGGAATACCCATCCACGACCCATTTTCAATGCCCTGGCTGAGGGAAGGAGGTTCTCACCCAAGATTTGACGGTACATGGCCCCGTCCATCGTCCCTTTGATGCGGTGAAGTTGTCCTGTCCCCTTAGCAGAAAAACACCCCCAAAGCATAATGTTTCCACCTCCATGTTTGACGGTGGGGATGGTGTTCTTGGGGTCATAGGCAGCATTCCTCCTCCTCCAAACATGGCGAGTTGAGTTAATGCCAAAGAGCTCGATTTTGGTCTCATCTGACCACAACACTTTCACCCAGTTCTCCTCTGAATCAATCAGATGTTCATTGGCAAACTTCAGACGGGCCTGTATATGTGCTTTCTTGAGCAGGGGGACCTTGCGGGCGCTGCAGGAGTTCAGTCCTTCACTGCGTAGTGTGTTACCAATTGTTTTCTTGGTGACTATGGTCCCAGCTGCCTTGAGATCATTGACAAGATCCTCCCGTGTAGTTCTGGGCTGATTCCTCACAGTTCTCATGATCATTGCAACTCCACGAGGTGAGATCTTGCATGGAGCCCCAGGCCGAGGGAGATTGACAGTTCTTTTGTGTTTCTTCCATTTGCGAATAATTGCACCAACTGTTGTCACCTTCTCACCAAGCTGCTTGGCGATGGTCTTGTCGCCCATTCCAGCCTTATGTAGGTCTACAATCTTGTCCCTGACATCCTTGGAGAGCTCTTTGGTCTTGGCCATGGTGGAGAGTTTGGAATCTGATTGATTGATTGCTTCTGTGGACAGGTGTCTTTTATACAGGTAACAAGCTGAGATTAGGAGCACTCCCTTTAAGAGTGTGCTCCTAATCTCAGCTCGTTACCTGTATAAAAAGACACCTGGGAGCCAGAAATATTTCTGATTGAGAGGGGGTCAAATACTTATTTCCCTCATTAAAATGCAAATCAATTTATAACATTTTTGACATGCGTTTTTCTGGATTTTTGTTGTTGTTATTCTGTCTCTCACTGTTCAAATAAACCTACCATTAAAATTATAGACTGATCATTTCTTTGTCAGTGGGCAAACGTACAAAATCAGCAGGGGATCAAATACTTTTTTCCCTCACTGTAGATAATAAACAGCGAGTAGCAGGGGGGGGGGGGTGGTCAATGCAAATAGTCCGGGTGGCCATTTGATTAACTGTTTAGCAGTCTTTTGGCTTGGGGGTAGAAGCTGTTAAGGAGCTTTTTGGACCTAGACTTGGCGCTCCGGTACCGCTTGCCATGCGGTAGCAGAGAGAACAGTCTATGACTTGGGTGACTGGAGTCTTTGACAATTTCTTGGGCCTTCCTCTGACACTGCCTAGTATATAGGTCCTGGATGGCAGGAAGCTTGGCCCCAGTGATGTACTGGGCTGTACGCACTACCCTCTGTAGCGCCTTACGGTCGGATGCCGAGCAGTTGCCATACCAGGCGGTAATGCAACCGGTCAGGATGCACTCGATGGTGCAGCTGTATTGGGCCTGCTGTAGCTCAGTTGGTAGAGCATTGCGCTTGCAACGCCAGGGTTGTGGGTTCGATTCCCACGGGGGGCCACTATGAAAAATGTATGCACTCACTAACTGTAAGTCGCTCTGGATAAGAGCGTCTGCTAAAATGTAAATGTATAACTTTTTGAGGAACTGGGACCCATGCCAAATCTTTTCAGTCTCCTGAGGCGGAAAAAGCGTTGTCGTGCCCTCTTCATGACTTTCTTGGTGTGTTTGGACCATGATAGTTTGTTGGTGATGTGGACACCAAGGAACATGAAACTCTCGACCCGCTCCGCTACAGCCCCGTCAATTTTAATTCAGGCTTTTTTTCGGGCTTGGGCTCATACTGTATATAGGCCTATGCATATGCATAAGCTCTAATATGCATATAGTGTTCTACATGCAGCGTCTTAAATGCTTTGAATTAATCATCACCTTAGAAAGCGCTGACCATTTCCATGTGTCTTTGAAACAAGATCCACAATGATTGTTTGAGTTTGTGAGTGTGTGTGTGTGTGTGTGTTTGTAACAGATGAGATTTCCTCATACTTCATCAGCCAATCAGCTCCAGGAAGTCTAGAGCTAGAGAAAAACAGTTCCACTCCCCTTTGTGTGTAACATTCCAGCACACACACACACACACACATATGGGTCATCATTACAACAGGCACACACACACACACACACACCAGTCATCATCCTAACTAGGGCTGTGGCGGTCACGAAATTTCGTCAGCCGGTGATTGTCAAGCAAATAACTGTCGGTCTCACGGTAATTTACCGTTAATTAACATAAACACATTTAGCATCTCCTGGCTTTCACACATAGCCTACTAGCCACTGATGCAGACCTTTGGAACATCTACATTTAAAAAAGTCTAATAAAACCATGTAATATAGCCTACACCTTCACAATAAATCCATTATTTATTTTAGACAGGTCTAAAGAAACATGATATGAAGAAAATGTAGTCTATTTCAGAAGAACAGAATAGCATACTCTGAGTTGTCCTTATGTTAGGTCCTGATGTGGCTATGCCAAATGGCTGTGGGCTACACTAGTTCATTTAGCAGACAGATTTGCTTATAATTCCGTGGCATTATTTTATATTATTTAATAGTATGAAGAATACAACTGAACAAAGCTGCATAAAAAGAAAGGATATTTTCTCCAAAGGATTTGAGGGAGTGCGTACATGCAGCTATTCTGGCCATTATCAAAAGTGACCGCAAATGCAATTATGCATGTAATGCTTTTATTATAAAGGTGCATTTTTATGTTGAAAGTGATCTTCCCCAAACTTGAAACTTATGCGCTGCTAATGTATGCCAGTTAGGCTCTACACCCCTTGTAAAGTGGATTTAATGTGCTTAATTTTAAGAAGTTATTTGGCCACTTTTTAGTTGTGATATAAACCTTATCTAAATGAGGTGTGCGACTATGATTTGATAAAGTAGAGAAAAAAAGGCATTGTTTCTTGCCTTACGCTGGGCATCATTCACAAGTGATAATATATAATTCAGAAGTGATAGGCTAATATTGTCACCCGTCAGACTATTCTTGATTTAATCTTTACATATACTAAATAATATATGTGTGGAGTGCGATTGAGATTGTTGAGAGATGTGTTCTTATTGGTCTGCCATGTAGCACGTCTATAACATGAGCTGCTCAGTATGTGTAGATAATCCTTACTACCGCAGTTTTTTTGAAAGATATAACGTTAGCCATGGAAAACTGCAAAAGTGTTGCTACTGCTCTCAACAAAATTGCTGCCCAGAATCTAGCAGGCGCTATCGACAAAGATCAGTGGGAAAAAGTTGTGATGGGCTACTTTCTGCACACGGTCAGTGTGAACCGGAGTGACTTGACACAACAACGGGCCAAACAAGCTGTAGCTACAAACCAAACGGAAAAGACACGCTGCCATGAAGCGTTCATCCATGTATACGGTTAAGAGTCTAGATATAATCTTCGTAAATGATATCATAGGTAGAACCGGTGGAGTTATGTCGCACATGCAGCTAACAAAAACATATGGAAATGTCTGGTCTACTCAAAATTACAACCAAAAGAAATGGAAGAGGAAAGTGGAAGGGGGAAAAAGTAAGGAACTTGTCTGTCGGCCCTGCATTAAAGACCATAATTGGTTAAAGAAAATTGTGATAAATAAAAAAGTATACCAGTTTCATTTAAGGACCAAAGGATTGACAGCCGTCCCATATAGATTGCAAAATAGTTGGGAAGAGATGTTTGACGTACCGATTCCATGGCAAATGGTTTATGAACTGATACGCAAAACGACGCCAGATTCAAAACTTAGAATTTTTCAATTAAAATGATTATACAAAATTCTTGCTGCCAATAGAATGTTATTGATATGGGGGATACAATTTTTCTGCGAAGAGACAGAATCATTAGATCATTTGTAGCTTGTTTTTGGTCACATGTTCAGGAATGGCTGAAGGATTGCAATATTTACCTGGAGCTAACCCTGCAGATAGCACTACTGGGTGATCTGAAAAGTCATAATCAATCGATCAATAATATAATAATACTTTTATCAAAAATGTTTATTTTCAATGTATAATCTGTAAAAACAATGAGAATAGAAGGGTTCCGAACTTTTGTGAAAGATCACAGTACAGTTGAGAAATATATGGCAAGTAGAAATCCAATATGGATGGTGTTAAGAGATAGATGGGAGGGGTTGAAAGGAGCTGAAGGTTGGGAATAATCACAACTAATAACAACAAAATAACTAATGTAAAACATACTGTGTCCTAATAAGTATATAGGTTGAGAACTTTTGTGAAAGAGCACAGTTTGGGGGATATGGCATGTAGAGGATGGACATCATGAAAATGATCGGAGAGGTTGAGGGTAGAGGAAGTTCAGAAGTAAAAACAAACCAAATATAATTATTGTAAAATTGTCTGTGTCCATAAAATGTATATAGTATGTATAAACTGGAAGTAGAGGCCTAAGCGTTGTTGTTCACTAGTTTACTCCAATTGGGGTGGTGGGGTTGGAAAGTAATAAAGGAAAATCAATTTTTAAAAGGATGTGTATATATATGTATGTATTTATATATGTGTATATGTACAGTGGGGAAAAAAAGTATTTAGTCAGCCACCAATTGTGCAAGTTCTCCCACTTAAAAAGATGAGAGAGGCCTGTAATTTTCATCATAGGTACACGTCAACTATGACAGACAAAATGAGTATGCACAGTTGAAGTCGGAAGTTTACATACACCTTAGCCAAATACATTTAAACTCAGTTTTTCACAATTCCTGACATTAATCCTAGTAAAAATTCCCTGTCTTAGGTCAGTTATGATCACCACTTTATTTTAAGAATGTGAAATGTCAGAAGTTTCTTCTTTGTGAAGAAGAAAGACGGCGGTCTGCGCCCGTGCATTGATTATCGATCACTTAACAAGGAGACGATAAGATTTAGTTATCCTCTCCCCCTCATTCCTTCAGTGATTGAGTCAATGCATGGGGCGCGCTTCTTCACCAAATTAGATCTCAGGAGTGCATACAACCTGGTGCGTGTTCGGGAGGGGGATGAGTGGAAGACAGCATTCAGCACAACCGCTGGGCATTATGAATACCTGGTGATGCCCTACGGTTTGATGAATGCTCCATCCGTCTTCCAGTCCTTCGTGAACGAGGTGTTTCGGGACATGCTTGGTCGCGGTGTGGTGGTCTACATCGATGACATCCTGGTGTATTCCGCCACGCGCGCCGAGCATGTGTCCCTGGTTCGCAAAGTGCTGGCCCAACTGTTGGAAAATGACCTTTATGCCAAGGCAGAGAAGTGTATGTTTTTCCAGCAGTCCGTCTCCTTCCTCGGATACCGCATTACCACCTCAGGTGTGGAGATGGAGGGAGATCACATTTCAGCCGTGTGTAATTGGCCGACTCCAACCACGGTTAAGGAGGTGCAGCGCTTCCTTGGCTTCGCTAACTACTATCGAAGGTTTATCCGGGGCTTTGGCAAGATCGTAGCTCCCATTACATCCCTGTTGAAGGGTGGGCCGTCCCGTATCCGCTGGTCTGCTGAGGCTGACCTGGCCTTCAGTAGACTGTGGGGTCTGTTCACCTCAGCCCCGGTACTGGCCCATCCCGATCCATCACTACCGTTCGTAGTGGAGGTGGATGCGTCCGAGGTAGGGATAGGCGCTGTCCTATCTCAATGCTCGGGCACACCACCCAAGCTCCACCCCTGTGCCTTCTTCTCTAAGAAGCTCAGCCCGTGGAGCAGAACTACGACGTTGGTGATCGGGAGCTGTTGGCTGTTGTCCGAGCTTTGACCGTGTGGAGGCATTGGCTCGAAGGGGCGAAACACCCTTTCCTCGTCTGGACGGACCACCGTAACCTGGAGTACATCCGGGCACCGAGGAGGCTGAATCCTCACCAGGCCAGGTGGGCCCTATTCTTCACCCGGTTTGATTTTACACTGTCATACATTCCGGGTATAAAGAACGTGAAGGCAGACGCACTGTCCCGGCTGTGTGACACAGAGGAGAGCCCAAGAGACAACACCCCCATACTCCCGGCCTCCTGCATTGTGGCGCCGGTAGTATGGGCGATGGACGCGGATATAGAGCAGGCATTACGCACAGATCCATCTCCACCTCAGTTTCCAGCTGGGCTGCGGTACGTGCCTGCTCTTATCCGTGATCATCTGGTCTACTGGGCACACACATCACCCTCCTCTGGTTACCCAGGTATCGGACGTACAGTGCGCTGCCTGACCGGAAGGTACAGGTGGCCTACCTTGGCTAAGGACATGAGGGTGTACGTCTCCTCCTGCTCGGTGTGCGCCCAGAGTAAGGCACCTAGGCACCTCCCAGCGGGTAAGTTATAACATTTACCAGTTCCACAACGACCATGGTCTCACCTAAGTGTTGAATTTTGGACTGATCTTCCCCTCTCCCAAGGTAACACCACCATCCTGGTCGTTGTGGGCCACTTTTCCAAGTCCTGCCACCTCCTTCCTCTGCCCGGTCTCCCCACGGCCCTGCAAACTGCGGAGGCCCTGTTTACTCACGTCTTCCGGCACTACGGGGTACCAGAGAATATAGTGTCCGACCGAGGTCCCCAGTTCACGTCCAAGGTCTGGAAGGCGTTCATGGAATGTCTGGGGGTCTCGGTCAGCCTGACCTCTGGGTTCCACCCCGAGTCAAATGGGCAGGTGGAACAGGTAAATCAGGATGTGGGTAGGTTCCTGCGGTCCTATTGCCAGGACCAGCTGGGGGAGTGGTCGGTGTTCTTGCCATTGGCAGAATATGCCCAGAACTCTCTCCGCCACTCCTCTACTAACGCCATTCCAATGTGTTTTATGTTACCAACCAGTTCTGGCACCGAGGCACCAGAGCCAGACTGAGGCTCCTGCGGTGGATGACTGGTTTTGGCATGCGGAGGAGATGTGGGACGCTGCCCACGTTCACCTCCAGCGCGCCATGCGTCGTCAGAAGGCCAACATTGACCGCCACCGCAGGGGGATCGGGTCTGGCTCTCGACCCGGAATCTGCCCCTCCGCCTGCCCTGCCGGAAGCTGAGCCTGCGGTTTGTGGGGCCGTTCAAAGTCCTGAGGAGAATCAACAAGGTCACTTATAGGTTATTACTTCCCCCTGATTACCGTATTAACCCCTCGTTTCATGTGTCTCTCCTCAGGCAGGTGGTGGTTGGTCCGCTCCAGGAGTCTGAGGTGCGGGAGGTTCCTCCACCTCCTCTGGACATCGAGGGGGCCCCGGCGTACTCTGTCCGTCCCATCCTGGATTCGAGGCGTCGGGCCTTCAGTACCTCGTGGAGTGGGAGGGGTACGGTCCGGAGGAACGGTGCTGGGTCCCGGTGAGGGATATCCTCGATCCATCCCTGTTGCAGGATTTCCACCATCGCCATCCAGCTCACCCTGCTCCGCGTCCTCCTGGCCGTCCCCGAGGCCGGGGTCGGCGCGCTGCTGGATCTGCGCGTCAAGGGGGGGGGTACTGTCACGACTTCCGCCGAGGCTGCCTCTCCTTCTTGTTCGGGCAGGCTTCGGCATTCGTCGTCACCGGCTTACTAGCCACTGCCGCTCCATATATCATCATTCCATTTGTCTTGTCTTGTCAATTACACACACCTGGTTCTTATTCCCTCATTAATCCGTGTATAAGTGTTCCCTCTGCCCCCCTTGTCCTTGTGGGTGATTGTTATTTGTGAGAGTAGTGTAGTTCGGTGGAGCTACTCTCCCTTTGTATTGCCAGGGTAGATAGTTTCCCCTGTGCCTGTTTTTGTGTGTCGCTATCCAGCGCATTTGTGTACGACGGAATAAACTCTGTATTCTGTGATTTACCCTCCTGCTCCTGACTCCTTCTATCACACTCCTTCTATCACTATCACAGGTATGTTGTGGACTGTGAAATAAAGCGGACTGTAACCTGAAAATCTATAGAATATTGATTGATATAAGAGTTTGTGCTACTTGTCCTATTCAATCAGATATTTATACCAGACCTGGGTGAAATATGTAAAATACTTTCACTTTTAGGACTATTCCATTGGTTCATTTACATTTACATTTACGTCATTTAGCAGACGCTCTTATCCAGAGCGACTTACAAATTGGTGCATTCACCCTATAGCCAGTGGGATAACCACTTTACAATTTTTTATTTATTTATATATATATATTTTTTTTTTGGGGGGGGTAGAAGGATTACTTTATCCTATCCCAGGTATTCCTTAAAGAGGTGGGGTTTCAAATGTCTCCGGAAGGTGGTGAGTGACTCCGCTGTCCTGGCGTTGTGAGGGAGCTTGTTCCACCATTGGGGTGCCAGAGCAGCGAACAGTTTTGACTGGGCTGAGCGGGAACTATGCATCCGCAGAGGAAGGGGAGCCAGCAGGCCAGAGGTGGATGAACGCAATGCCCTCGTTTTGGTGTAGGGACTGATCAGAGCCTGAAGGTACGGAGGTGCCGTTCCCCTCACTGCTCCATAGGCAAGCACCATGGTCTTGTAACGGATGCGAGCTTCAACTGGAAGCCAGTGGAGTGTGCGGAGGAGGGGGGTGACGTGAGAGAACTTGGGAAGGTTGAACACCAGACGGGCTGCGGCATTCTGGATGAGTTGTAGGGGTTTAATGGCACAGGCAGGGAGCCCAGCCAACAGCGAGTTGCAGTAATCCAGACGGGAGATGACAAGTGCCTGGATTAGGACCTGTGCCGCTTCCTGTGTAAGGCAGGGTCGTACTCTCCAAATGTTGTAGAGCATGAACCTGCAGGATCGGGTCACCGCCTTGATGTTAGCGGAGAACGACAGGGTGTTGTCCAGGGTCACGCCAAGGCTCTTCGCACTCTGGGAGGAGGACACAACGGAGTTGTCAACCGTGATGGCGAGATCATGGAACGGGCAGTCCTTCCCCGGGAGGAAGAGCAGCTCCGTCTTGCCAGGGTTCAGCTTGAGGTGGTGATCCGTCATCCATACTGATATGTCTGCCAGACATGCAGAGATGCGATTCGCCACCTGGTTATCAGAAGGGGGAAAGGAGAAGATTAGTTGTGTATCGTCAGCGTAGCAATGATAGGAGAGGCCATGTGAGGATATGACAGAGCCAAGTGACTTGGTGTATAGGGAGAAAAGGAGAGGGCCTAGAACTGAGCCCTGGGGGACACCAGTGGTGAGAGCACGTGGTGCGGAGACAGCTTCTCGCCACGCCACTTGGTAGGAGCGACCGGTCAGGTAGGACGCAATCCAGGAGTGAGCTGCGCCGGAGATGCCCAGCTCGGAGAGGGTGGAGAGGAGGATCTGATGGTTCACAGTATCAAAGGCAGCAGACAGGTCTAGAAGGACAAGAGCAGAGGATAGAGAGTTAGCTTTAGCAGTGCGGAGAGCCTCCGTGACACAGAGAAGAGCAGTCTCAGTTGAATGACCAGTCCTGAAACCTGATTGGTTTGGATCAAGAAGGTCATTCTGAGAGAGATAGCAAGAGAGTTGGCTAAAGACGGCACGCTCAATAGTTTTGGAAAGAAAAGAAAGAAGGGATACTGGTCTGTAGTTGTTGACATCAGTGGGATCGAGTGTTGGTTTTTTGAGAAATGGAGCAACTCTCGCTCTCTTGAAGACGGAAGGGACATAGCCAGCGGTCAAGGATGAGTTGATCAGCGAGGTGAGGTAGGGGAGAAGGTCACCGGAGATGGTCTGGAGAAGAGAGGAGGGGATGGGGTCAAGTGGGCAGGTTGTTGAGCAAACTAAGTCAAGGGAAGCTCAAGGATTTGAAAGTATTTGACAGATGCAGTGAGCTTTTAGGTTCAATTTCACCACCTATTGGCCATTTACACACACACACACACACACACACACACACACACACACACACACACACACACACACAGCCAGTCTCTGTCCTATAACATATTGTGGTGAAAGCTGACCCGAGAGAGATCCTGCTACAGTGTTCCCATGAGAAGAAACTTGTGTAAACATACAAAGACACTGAAACACTAATACTACAGACACAGATACCTGATATCTCATAACCTTGCCTCATTGAGATGTCCAACAGCAGTGTTATGAAGCTTAATGCCTCCTTTGTGCAAGGTTGGGGTGAATACCATGTCAACTAGCATATCCAAAAGCTGAAGAACATACGCACATCCAGGTATTTTTTTTCTGGTGCTGGAGTTATAGGTGAAGTCATGAAAAATAAAAAGGAATACGCCGCACACTGCTGTTCATGCTCCCAGGGGATTTTATTGACACAACGTTTTGACCCTTAGGTCTTTATCAGGCATCCATATCCCAGGTGGGGGTGGAAGGTCCTATATATAGGGCAGTGCTCAGTGACATCACTTCCTGAAACAGGAGGTAAAAATATATAATATAGGTTCACAATATCAACATTCAATATATCAAAATATATAGCCACACATAAGGAATGTGATAAATATTTACAGTGTTATATACTGTATATACACAATATTCAATTAGGGTAAAAACAGTAGTTCAGACATTTTTCTTTTTACTATAGAAAAGGTTTCCAGTCAAACTCCTCATTAAGGCCAAGAGGAGACAGTGTGTTGAGCCTGTGGTTCCAGAAAGATTCCTTTGGAAGTAATTTCCTCTCAATGTCCCTCCCCTGCGTGACATCTTGACCATTTATATCCCAATGTATCTCAGAGAGCTAATAGGATGTCCGGCTTGTGAAAAATGAACCGCAACAGGTGTTTTTGTCTTACTTGTCCCTATATATTGCTGCAGTGCTCACTGACCCTGGTCTTAGGGCTTCTGCGGCTTTTCCCTATGCAGGTCCGACCACAGGGACATTTCAACATGTAAACAACATTGGTATACATGCAGGTAATCATGTCTTTGATCTTAAATCTTCCTGGTGATTTCCTGATGTTTTTACTATTGTTTTATGTCCAACAATGAAAATTCAACAATAAACTTAGAAAACTTGGGGGGCCAAATAAAACCACCGTCAGTTGGGAAACCCTGATGTACAGTGAGGGAAAAAAGTATTTGATCCCCTGCTGATTTTGTATGTTTGCCCACTGACAAATAAATGATCAGTCTATAATTTTAATGGTAGGTTTATTTGAACAGGGAGAGACAGAATAACAACAAAAAAATCCAGAAAAAACGCATGTCAAAAATGTTATAAATTGATTTGCATTTTAATGAGGGAAATAAGTATTTGACCCCCTCTCAATCAGAAAGATTTCTGGCTACCAGGTGTCTTTTATACAGGTAACGAGCTGAGAAGGAGCACACTCTTAAAAGGAGTGCTCCTAATCTCAGTTTGTTACTTGTATAAAAGACACCTGTCCACAGAAGCAATCAATCAATCAGATTCCAAACTCTCCACCATGGCCAAGACCAAAGAGCTCTCCAAGGATGTCAGGGACAAGATTGTAGACCTACACAAGGCTGGAATGGGCTTCAAGACCATCGCCAAGCAGCTTGGTGAGAAGGTGACAACAGTTGGTGCGATTATTCAAATGGAAGAAACACAAAATAACTGTCAATCTCCCTCAGCCAGGGGCTCCATGCAAGATCTCACCTCGTGGAGTTGCAATGATCATGAGAACGGTGAGGAATCAGCCCAGAACTACACGGGAGGATCTTGTCAATGATCTCAAGGCAGCTGGGACCATAGTCACCAAGAAAACAATTGGTAACACACTACGCCGTGAAGGACTGAAATCCTGCAGCGCCCGCAAGGTCCCCCTGCTCAAGAAAGCACATATACAGGCCCGTCTGAAGTTTGCCAGTGAACATCTGAATGATTCAGAGGAGAACTGGGTGAAAGTGTTGTGGTCAGATGAGACCAAAATCGAGCTCTTTGGCATCAACTCAACTTGCCGTGTTTGGAGGAGTGCTGCCTATGACCCCAAGAACACCATCCCCACCGTCAAACATGGAGGTGGAAACATTATGCTTTGGGGTGTTTTTCTGCTAAGGGGACAGGACAACTTCACTGCATCAAAGGGACGATGGACGGGGCCATGTACCGTCATATCTTGGGTGAGAACCTCCTTCCCTCAGCCAGGGCATTGAAAATGGGTCGTGGATGGGTATTCCAGCATGACAATGACCCAAAATACATGGTCAAGGCCACAAAGGAGTGGCTCAAGAAGAAGCACATTAAGGTCCTGGAGTGGCCTAGCCAGTCTCCAGACCTTAATCCCATAGAAAATCTGTGGAGGGAGCTGAAGGTTCGAGTTGCCAAACATCAGCCTCATCCTTAATGACTTGGAGAAGATCTGCAAAGAGGAGTGGGACAAAATCCTTCCTGAGATGTGTACAAACCTGGTGGCCAACTACAAGAAACGTCTGACCTCTGTGATTGCCAACAAGGGTTTTGCCACCAAGTACTAAGTCATGTTTTGCAGAGGGGTCAAATACTTATTTCCCTCATTAAAATGCAAATCAATTTATAACATTTTTGACATGCGTTTTTCTGGATTTTTGTTGTTGTTATTCTGTCTCTCACTGTTCAAATAAACCTACCATTAAAATTATAGACTGATCATGTCTTTGTCAGTGGGCAAACGTACAAAATCAGCAGGGGATCAAATACTTTTTTTTCAAGAGAGGGATTTACTTCGGGAGGTAAAAATTTGCTTCTCATCTTATAAGGTATCTTTTCCCTTATCATGTCCTCAGAGCGAGAGTCAAGTTATTTGCCATTCAGGTAACTAGCATATCCATTTATCTCACTGGTTGAGTCTCCAGCCATCTCACTGACTTGCACCCTATTCCCCATATAGTGCACTACTTTTAGCAAGAGCCACATAAAGCTGCTATTTGATATTGGAGTTGGTTTTACTGGGTTGATTGGTGTCATTGCACTCTGTCATTTTCCTATGATTATATCAATGTTCTCCTTTCAACAACAACAGATTATATGACAAACTGAACTGATGTTATTTCTCAAAGTGTGGATTCCTATATTGTGTCTGTCTGTCTGTCTGTCTGTGTGTGTGTGTGTGTGTGTGTGTGTGTGTGTGTGTGTGTGTGTGTGTGTGTGTGTGTGTGTGTGTGTGTGTGTGTGTGTGTGTGTGTGGACGTGTAAACATGATCCAGCATCCCTGTGGAATACTTCCGACACCTTGTAGAGTCCATGCCCTGACGAATTGAGGCTGTTCTGAGGACATTTTGTTGGTCCCCACAAGGTCAAATTATATTTCTAGGGGGTTTAGGGTTAGGGTTAGGGTTAGGGTAAGAGTACGGTTTGGGGTTAGGGAAAATAGGATTTTGAATGGGACTGAATTGTGTCCCCCCACAAGGTTAGCTGTACAAGACTGTGTGTGTGTGTGTGTGTCAATGTGGGTTTAAAATAGTTGACCCTTACGGACAAACGAGGTGACAGGAAGGCAGGCTTGCAAAAAGGTATTCAACTGCAGAATGGTTTATTTACAAGTGCAGGTGCAGGATGTCCATATGTTCAGTGAATGGATGGCAAAAAATTACATTTAGGCTACAAAACCCAAAAAGGAAATTGACTTACCTACAAATCTTAGCTGAATAAACTTTTCAAGATAATTACACACTACATACAAATATCAAATACCACAGCTGATCAAACCAGTAAGTAACCGTGAGTACAAAATGTTTGTTAGACTGAGCTAAACAATGACCAAATACTTGTAACTTGAAACCAGATTTCTGAAAAAATGTAGACTATAGTTAACTTCCATCTGTATGTCTGTTTCCTACTGAGTTGTAGTGAGTCAGTAATGTGTAAATTGTAATATTAATAAATGCTCAAACAAACTGACCATTGATTGTCTATTACCTATGAGTTGGAAATAGCCATGTAACACAGTAGGTTATCAATTAATCTAAACCGTATCAGAAACAGGCAGATAAACAATAAATAGACAAGTTATATTCAGGCACCAATGTTTTAGTCCATGAGTGGGGGAATCAATTTGATTATAGTATGTTAGAATTTACCCTGAAAGGAAAAATAAGATAGACACACAGAAATATAGAAAACACCCACACACCTCCGCCACGCTGACCCTCAACACGGGGGCCCCTCAGAGTCCCCTCCTGTACTCCCTGTTCACCCACAACTCTGTGGCCATGCACAACTCCAACACCATCATCAAATTTGCTGACGACATGATGGGGTAGGCCTGATCACCGACGGCGATGAGTCAGCCTACATGGAGGTGGTCAGAGACTTAGCAGTGTGGTGCCAGGACAACAACCTCTCCCTCAACGTCAGTAAGACCAAGGAGCTGATCGTTGACTATAGGAGAAAGAGGGGTGAGCACTTCCCCATCCACATCGACGGGGCTGTAATGGAGAGGATTGAGATCTTCAAGTTCCTTGGCATCCACATCACTAAGGACTTAACATGGTCCACACACACCCGTACAGTCATGAAGAGGGCACGGCAGCGCCTCTTCCCCCTCAGGAGGCTGAAAATATTTGGCATGGGCCCTCGGATCCTTAAAAAGTTCTACAGCTGCACAACAGAGAGCCTCTTGACTAGCTGCATCACCGCTTGGTATGGCAAATGCACCGCCCTCGACCGCAAAGCGCTACAGAGGGTGGTGCGGACAGCCTAGTACATCACTGGGGCCGAGCTCCCTGCCATCCAGGACCTCTATATCAGGCAGTGTCAGAGGAAGGGCCGAAAAATTGCAAAAGATTCCAGCCACCCAAGCCATAGACCGTTCACTCTGCTACCATTCGGCAAACGGTACCGAAGCATCGGCTCTCGGACCAACAGGCTCCGAGACAGCGTCTACCCCCAAGCCATAAGACTGCTAAATAGTCAATTAATGGTTAACCAAACTTTCTGCACTGACTCTATCTTGCACTGACCCTACGCACACTCACTAGACTATATATACACACCAGAGGAGGCTGCTGAGGGGAGAACGGCTCATAATAATGGCTGGATCGGAGCAAATGGAATGGCATCAAACACATGGAAACCATGTTGGATGTATTTAGGTACCATTCCACCTATTCTGTTCCAACCATTACTACTAGCTCGTTCTCCCAAATTAAGGTACCACCGACCTCCTGTGATACACGCTATATACACTGAGTGTACAAAACATTAGGAACACCTTCCTAATATTGAGTTGCACCCCTATTGCCCTCAGAACAGCCTCAATTCGTAAGGGCATGGACTCTACAAGGTGTCGAAAGCATTCCACAGGGATGCTGGCCCATGTTGACTCCAAAGCTTCCCACATTTGTGTCCAGTTGGCTGGATGTCCTTTGAGTGGTGGACCATTCTTGATACACACGGGAAACTGTTGAGTGGGAAAAACCCATCAGTGTTGCAGTTCTTGACACACTCAAACCGGTGCGCCTGGCACCTACTAACATACCCCGTTCAAAGGCAGTTAAATCTGTTGTCTTGCCCATTCACACTCTGAATGGCACACATACACAATCCATGTCTCAATTGTCTCAAGGCTTAAAAATCCTTATTTAACCTGTCTCCTCCCGTTCATTTACACTGATTGAAGTGGATTTAACAGGTGACATTAATATGGGATCATAGCTTTCACTTGGATTCACCTGGTCAGTCTATGTCATGGAAAGAGTAGGTGTTCCTAATGTTTTGTACTCTCCGTGTACACACTCATTCACACACACTACATTGACACCCCCACACAAAACCCGACACAACACAAACACACATACATGCACACACACACACTTTTATGCTCATCATTTGCTGCTGCTACTCTGTTCTTTTTAATATACATTAAAAAAAATAGGGGGTAGATCAGTGTCACGATCGTCACACATAGAGGAGGACCAAGGCGCAGCGTTGAAGGTGAACATATCTTTTATTTACTGATCACACGATCAAAATAATAAACGATAAAGTGACGTCTACAGTTTCACACAAACCGAAATGAACAAGAAACCACAAACACAACGTGAAAGACAGATAGTTAAATACGGCTCCCAATCAGAGACAACGAGCCAACAGCTGACACTCGTTACCTCTGATTGGGAGTCACTCAAACAAAGAAATACAATAACCTAGAACCCACAACAAAACATAGAAACTAACACCCTGGCTCAACATACGAGAGTCCCCCGAGCCAGGGCGTGACAGTACCCCCCCCTAAAGGCGCGGACTCCGACCGCGCCAACGAAACACAACAGGGGAGGGACCGGGTGGGCACTCTGCCTAGGCGGCGGATCCGGCTCCAGTGGAACAGGCACGTGCCGTGCCGAACCGACGACGCACACCACTGGCTTGGTGTGGGGAACAGGCACGGGCCGGACAGGGCTGACGAAACGCCCCACAGACTTGGTGCTGGGAGCAGGAGTGGGCCGGACTGGGCTGGCGACGCGCACCACAGACCTGGTGCGGAGAGCAGGAACGGGCAGAGCCGGGCTGGCGAGACGCACCACAGACTTGATGCGGGGAGCAGGAACGGGCCGGACCGGGCGGCGACGCGCACCACAGACCTGGTGCGGAGAGCAGGAACGGGCAGAGCCGGGCTGACGAGACGCACCACAGACTTGATGCGGGGAGCAGGAACGGGCCGGACCGGGCCGGCGACGCGCACCACAGACCTGGTGCGGAGAGCAGGAACGGGCAGAGCCGGGCTGACGAGACGCACCACAGACTTGATGCGGGGAGCAGGAATGGGCCGGACTGGGCTGGCGACGCGCACCACAGACCTGGTGCGGAGAGCAGGAACGGGCAGAGCCGGGCTGACGAGACGCACCACAGGCTTGATGCGGGGAGCAGGAATGGGCCGGACTGGGCTGGCGACGCGCACCGCAGGTTCGGTGCGGGGAGCAGGAATAGACCGGACCGTACTGGGGACACACACCACTGGCTCTACACCGGGATCTGGAACGGGCCGGACCGGACTGGCAACACACGCCAGTACCTCTCGCCGTGCCTCCACACCTTCCATCCCCTCTTCTACCAGTGGCCCCCGTAACCCGGCGGCCTTCTCCGGCAACCCACTGGACCGCTCTATCGCGGCCTCCTGCTGGTCATCGTCGTGAGCCCCCCCCTAAAAATTTTCGGGGCGTCTCTCCTACCCGTGGACCACGTCTCCATATCCCTCGCCAGCTTCTCGCCCTTCTGCCATAATGTCAAGCCCTTGTCTTCCTCCCTCGGCTTGACCCAGTCCAGGAGGCGAAGGAGATCTGTGAGGGATCTCCCTGGCGATGGCTCCTGAACACGCTGCTTGGTCCCATCTTGGTGGTTTCTTCTGTCACGATCGTCACACATAGAGGAGGACCAAGGCGCAGCGTTGAAGGTGAACATATCTTTTATTTACTGATCACACGATCAAAATAATAAACGATAACGTGACGTCTACAGTTTCACACAAACCGAAATGAACAAGAAACCACAAACACAACGTGAAAGACAGATAGTTAAATATGGCTCCCAATCAGAGACAACGAGCCAACAGCTGACACTCGTTACCTCTGATTGGGAGTCACTCAAACAAAGAAATACAATAACCTAGAACCCACAACAAAACATAGAAACTAACACCCTGGCTCAACATACGAGAGTCCCCCGAGCCAGGGCGTGACAATCAGCTTTAAAATTGCAGATAGATTGTGGCTTCTATCAATGTAATTGCCTGCATCATTTCCAATCCTCCATATTGTTTTTCTTTGTAAATATATATATATTATTTTAAATATATATTTATTTGTAAATATATTTTCCTTCTTTATTATTCTCCCCTAACCCTGCCTCCCCTCCCCTAATTGGAGTAAACTAATGGACAACAATACTTAGGCTTCCTCTTCAAGCTCATACATACTACATACATTTCACGGACAGTATATTTTACATTAGTTATCTTATTATTTTATTTTTTTCACCTTCAGCTACCCTCAATTCCTTCTAATCTATCTCTGAAGACCATCCAGTTTTGATTTCTAGCTGCCATATATATTCACAAAAGTTCTGAACCTTTCTATTCTCATAGTTTCTACAGATTGTAAATGAAAGATAAACACCTTTGCTAAGAGTATAATGATATTATTGATCGATTAACTATAACTTATCAAATCACACAGCAGTGCTATTTGCAGATTTATCTCCAAGTAAATGTTGCATTTTTTCAGACATTCCTGAACCTGTGACCAAAAATAAGCTACATATGGGCAGTACCAAAAAAGTGATAAAATGATTCTGGCTATTCGCAGCAAAATCTGCAGAGCTGGGATGGTTGTATCCCTTATGCTGTATATTTAACATTCTATTGGTTGCAAGAATTTTGTGTAATAATTTACATTGAAAAACTCGTAAGTTTTGAATCCGGCGTCTTTTTGTGTATCAGTTCATGAACCATGTGCCATGGAATCGGTACATCGAAAATCTCCTTCCAACTTTTTTGTAACCTGTATGGTGCAGCTGTCCATTTTTTGGTCCTTAAAAGAAACCAGTGGCAATGTTAGCATGTAAATCTTGGTGGGTCGAACTCCCGATTTTTTTTTTAATGCATGCCAGCAAAGCCACTACACTACACAACACAACACTAAACAATACATTAATTGCACTATAACAGTGACAAACAGTGCCCACATAAAGCTGTCCCAACAGCAAAGTCCCAACAGCAGTCCCAACACCTTACCACTGCTACACCTGGCTATCAGCTGAGCCTTGTCTGGCAGCGAAACAGTTCATTAGCCTAATTTACTGCCTTTAGAAAAACATAGCTCATATGGCTGACTTCCTTAAACAAATGTGGTTTCTACTGACAATTGGGATGTACAAACTATGGCATAAGGGAACGATGAGCGGATAAGAGGTCATCCGTAATTTCGATTAAGACATTAATGAGCGAGCTAAGACGGATGTAGTCAATATAACTATTTGTTCAGCACTTTTGAAATGTACAGCGACAGAATTCAGAACATGGGCCGTTCTTACAGTATTCTCCCTGTACACCAAGTCAGAACCGTAGGATAAATAAAGGGGACATATAAGCAGACAATAAAAGCTCTTACAATATTCAATGATTACATTTCTCTAAAACAGGCAATAGGCTACATGTGCACCACCAAGTCAGAACAATAGACTAAGTTATGAGGGGAAAAGGGACCAAATTATTAGGGTGAGGCACATGGGCTACTAACAGCTTACTACCCAACATACACTTAGTATTACTTTCTTTGCTACAGTATACATATCTCCCTGGCATATTACATCATTTATGCAGCAGAATATAATACATTTTTGGACTCACCTTGTTGTGTTGTGCTCACTTGAACAGGAAGTTGACGCGGTGGTCCTTCGTGGGCAAATTTTGGACAAACTTTCTCTTCAAAGTCTGGCATTCTCTGGATTTATGGTGCTTTCAAAACAACTGGGAACTCTAAAAAAAAACAAGGTTGAATCATGACGTCAGTGATCTTCAGGTCGGAGCTCTAGAAAGAAGCCAGAGTTCCCGACTTGAAAGTCAGAGTTGGATGACCATTCAAAATGTATTTTCCCAGTCGGAGCTAGTTTTTTTCAGAGTTCCCAGTTGTCTTGAACTCACTGAAGTCTGAGATTTCCCAGTTCTGAGTTTCCAGTTATTTTGAACGTGGCAGAAGTCATGCTGGATTGACAGCATGGCCAATGTTGAATGTTTATCATTTTAAGCTTGGAAAAGAGACCCTTAAACCCAGACTTGGACCACACACCCACTCCACTGAATAGCAGGCTAGTGATTGCTTTGCAATGCTTGCAGTTACAGTGGCTTGCGAAAGTATTCACACCCCTTGGCATTTTTCCTATTTTGTTGCCTTACAACCTGGAATTAAAATTGATTTTGGGGGGGTTTGTATCATTTGATTTACACAACATGCCTAACACTTTGAAGATGCAAAATATTTTTTCTTGTGAAACAAACAAGCAATGAGAAAAAAAGAAAAGAAAACTTGAGCGTGCATAACTATTCACTGCCCCCCAAAGTCAATACTTCGTAGAGCCACCTTTTGCAGCAATTACAGCTGCAAGTCTCTTGGGGTATGTCTCTATAAGCTTGGCACATCTAGCCACTGGGATTTTTGCCCATTCTTCAAGGCAAAACTACTCCAGCTCCTTCAAGTTGGAAAACTGAAATATCACATTTACCTAAGTATTCAGACCCTTTACTCAGTACTTTGTTGAAGCACTTTTGGCAGCGATTACAGCCTCAAGTCTTCTTGGGTATGACGCTACAAGCTTGGCACACCTGTATTTGGGGAGTTTCTCCCATTCTTCTCTGCAGATCCTCTCAAGCTCTGTCAGTTGGATGGGGAGCGTTGCTGCACAGCTATTTTCAGGTCTCTCCAGAGACGTTTGATCGGGTTCAAGTCCAGGCTTTGGCCGGGCCACTGAAGGACATTCAGAGACTTGTCCTGAAGCCACTCCTGCCTTGTCTTGGCTGTGTGCTTAGGGTCATTGTCCTGTTGGAAGGTGAACCTTTGCCCCAGTCTGAGGTCCTGAGCACTCTGGAGCAGGTTTTCATCAAGGATCTCTCTGTACTATGCTCCGTTCATCTTTCCCTCTATCCTGACTAGTCTCCCAGTCCCTGCCGCTGAAAAACATCCCCACAGCATGATGCTGCCACCACCATGCTTCACCGTAGGGATGGTGCCAGGTTTCCTCCAGACGTGATGCTTGTCATTCAGGCCAAAGAGTCCTTTAGGTGCCAAACTCCAAGAGGGCTGCATGTGCCTTTTACTGAGGCGTGGCTTCCGTCTGGCCACTCTACCATAAAGGCCTGATTGGTGAAATGCTGCAGAGATGCTTGTCCTTCTGGAAGGTTTTCCCATCTCCACAGAGGAACTCTGGATCCCTGTCAGAGTGACCATTGGGTTCTTGGTCACCTCCCTGATCAAGGCCCTTCTCCCCCGATTGCTCAGTTTGGCCGGGCGGCCAGCTCTAGTAAGAGTCTTGGTGGTTCCAAACTTCTTCCTTTTAAGAATGATGGAGGCCAGCGTGTTCTTGGGGACCTTCAATGCTGCAGAAATGTTTTGGTACCCTTCCCCAGATCTGTGCCTCGACACAATCCTGTCTCGGAGCTCTACGGACAATTCCTTCGACCTCATGGCTTGGTTTTTGCTCTGACATGCACTGTCAACTGTGGGACCTTATATAGACAGGTGTATGCCTTTCCAAATCATGTCCAATCAATTGAATCTACAACAGGTGGACTCCAATCAAGTTGTAGAAACATCTCAAGGATGATCAATGGAAACAGGATGACCCTGAACTAAATTTCGAGTCTCATAGTAAAGGGTCTGAATACTTATGTAAATAAGGTATTTCTTCTTAATTTTTAAATGTATAAATGTACAATAATTTATAAAAAACTGTTTTCACTTCGTCATTATGGGGTATTGTGTGTAGATTGATTAGGATTTGTATTTATTTAATCCATTTTAGAATAAGGCTGTAACGTAACAAAATGTGGAAAAAGTGAAGGGGTCTGAATACTTTCCGAATGCACTGTATGTGCCAAGGTCTCTCTCATTTCTGTGTGTGTGTATGTGTGTGCGGGCGCACACGTTTGTGCGTACGAATGCTGCGTGTGCCTTTCTGTGTAAGTTAGTACAACACCTATGATTAACAATGACAGAGGCCTACAGAGAAACCTATGGCTTTTAAATTCATATTTAAAAAAGTAGGAAGAAGAGATGAAGGAGGAAGAGCAGGAAGAATCCTCTTGAAAAGGTATCCTAAAAAAGAAACAATGAAAAGAGATAATTTAAAGAAAGGAGGACAAGGAGAAGAGAAGAGGAGAGGAGGAAGACTGATGAGGTTTGGAAAGAAAAAAAGAACATCCTTCACTTTACCTTATTTTGGTCATAACTTCTACATTTAATTAATTCTACAGAAAACAGAAGCCATTATATTAAAACACTGCTAAAATAACATACAAAATATTAACACAATAGTCAAATTTACGTCAGAAATAAATAAATGAAAACATAATATGAGTGTAGAAATGACCTGAGCTAGAGGGATAGAAGAATCCAACTAATCTGTCTGGTAGACATTTCTGACATATATGGGTAAGTGTGTGTGTGTGTGTGTGTGTGTGTGTGTGAGATGCGGTCATCAGTCGAGTGTGTGTAGCAAGCTATCTAGTTTAAAAATCAACAGTACTGCCACAGCAGCATAACATTTGATCAACACTTGATAACACTTGATTTACATCAACATCAATATTGGGTCTGGTTGGTTGATAGCCAACGCGCAGCAGAGAGAGGCAGGAAGACATAGAGAGGAGTGGCTGGACGACCCTCCAACCCAACTCCATCCCTTCTTCAGTCGGGAGTTGCACATGTGTGTCAGGGCAGCAGCAACACAGGTAGTCTAGACTAACCACAATATACTAAAATATTCACACAAGCCACTAGCCAGCCAGCCATATCATGAGTTAGAAGATTATGAATATTACATTATGAAGTTATTATTTAAGAGCATTGAAGATAAATCATAATCAGTAAAACAAATAATCGAGCTAGCTAACTAGCAGATTTTGATCAATCATCAACATCAATGGTCAGCAGAGACGGTGTACCTATTTTCCCCGATGTCAATCATGTCTTTAGGAGGCATTGTAACTATCTTGCTTACAATTTGTAATGAGTGAGTGTGTCGTTGCAGAAATAAATCGGCCTATGCTCAACAATTTTAAATGGGTGCGTGCCCTTTTTTTATTTTGAGCACCAGCCCCCTGAAAGGTCTAATCACGGCCCTGCCAACATGATATCATTGTTAAGTGTCAGTCTGGTATGCTTTTGCAAAAAGATATTCGTCACGAGGCATACACACGAGGCATACATTGCATTCAAGGCAAAACAGTTGGTGATAAAGCTGCAATGGGTAAATTCGTGAAAGACTCAGACAGACATCTCTCTCTCTCTCTCTCTCTCTCTCTCTCTCTCTCCCTCTCTCTCTATATATATATATATATATATATATATATATATATATGTGTTCTCTAATCCCCCCTCTCAATGTATTGACTTATGCGTCAATATCCTGTCTATGGAGGTGGGAGAGAGGAGGGGGAGAGAGGTAAAGAAGGAGGAAGAGAGAATGGAGGGGGAGGAGGGAGACACAGAGAAGGGTGAAGGAGGGAGAGAGAGTCAACAGACAGACAGACAGACTATCTATGCATCAATATCCTGTCTGTGGAAGTGGGAGAGAGGTGGAGGTGGGAGAGAGGAGGGATAGACAGGAGGGAGAGAGAATGAAGTGGGGGAAAGAGAAGGGGAGAGTGAGGGAGAGATGGGAGAGAGAGAGTGTGAAGGAGGGAGGGAAGACAAAGGATGAGGGTGATAGAGAGAGCGAGAGAAAGAAGGGAGAGAGGAGGGAGAGATAGAAGAGAGAGAGAGAGAGGAGGGATAGACAGAGACATGTCTGTCTGAGTCTTTCACACATTTTCCCATTGCAGCTTTATCACCAACTTTTTTGCCTTTTACAGTTTTTCTCGATTGCTAAGACACATTTCTTGAAAGCTGCTCTCCTTTTCTCTTAACTGTGAACACAAAACCCAATTTTCAAGCTACATTCACAAAACCTCAGACTCTTCTTGCAAAACCAAACTTTCACCTC